>NW_019416850.1:223397-226057 GCF_000390285.2 Anoplophora glabripennis
AAATTTTCAACTTTATATGCCCCGATTTGTGTAAATCACGCTAGCGGAGGCCGTATTACACCGTATTCTTTGGTTTTGTGAAGATTTTGTACAGTTTTTTTCCCAAGAAGAAAGTTACGTTCAACAGGGGGGTACGTGGCCCCTCATATGTTGAAACGAACCTTGAAGACTCTCTCTACTGTTTCGATCGTGCATAATCGATCCTGTTAATTCTGGGATCTGTAAATCGAACCTTCCAATCGAGACAGGTACTTACCATCTCCAAGTTTGGCTACTATACCAGCGAGCATATAGCTGCTATGTGACTATACAGAACCCATCAACTTCAACCCCGGAAGCGACCGGGTATTACAGTGATTAAAACCCGAGTGTCCTTCGCGAGTGCGACTTATAAAATTGTGAAACGTGTGCCATTATCGAAGATTTTCTGTCATCACTACCACATTAACTTTTTAGTAGTAAAATATAATCTCAACACGCAAGGAAATTGGCAGTACAAAAAACAGTAAACTATATTATTTTCTTACATCTGGAAATGTTTCGCAGTCACGTAAACAAATATATGTACGTACTTAATCCTATGTCTATACACAAAACAATATAACAAGAGTGTGACTGTTCTTAAAAGAAATATTTGATGTGAGGTGCCTTCCATAGGCTCTTCTTCGAAGATATGATTACGTGGCCCCGGCTGTTAGATACTATGTTACACTACACTAATGACTACAATATACGTGACGATGGCCATTTAGCTGAAGATGTTAAATTTCAACCCTGTTCCAGTACGTATACCAGAACCCAGTGCTTCCCTAAATGTTGCTGTTTTTGCCAAGTACTTGGACTTCCTGCATTTAGTGATAAAAAAGTAAAAAGTGGGGAGTGCAATGTGGGAATATCATGGGAATATGAAACGTGTGTTAAATTAAAATTAAATTTTGTCTGCATTTTCTTTAATAACTGAACATGTAAGTAAACGTGTCTCGGTGCTGTAATTTTTCTAATAAAGATTATATTTGATTAATCAATTTTTTATTTTCCTTTACACCGAAAACATTTTCTTTATGTAGTAAGTATTTTCACTAATATTTTCTTGAAACATTTCTGAAGGTTAAATATATATATCAAAAACCAAGTAAAAAAGTCATGGAACTACATAAAAATCAACATACATACATACTCCCCCAAGTCTTATGGAACGTGCAAAACAGGTAGATACTGACATTCAAAATTATAAATGGATTTTACAAGTTTGTAACAAAGGTATGTATTAACACAAATATTTATTGTTGCCAATTTTATTTAATATTTCAAGATAACATTTCTTCAACTCACTAATTAAAAAAGAAATTTTTATAGTTCAAACGACGTCTCACAAACATTTTCATTTACAATTCAACAGTATAAATATTGTACACGATGCTTTCATTTCAATAAATATTTTTTTTGTCATTTAAAAAACTCAGGTTTTAATTGAATCTGANATAAAAACCTCTTTACTATTATACTTCTGTAACATTACTCTCACAGGAAAGTACTTTCTTGTGGCTGTAAAGAGCTTATAGCTATATCAGCAGAATACCATACTACTTCTTGCCAGTAGAAAGTAAAATATTTTACTAGTATAGCAACAGCTTCTTTTAGTAGGTGGAAGTAGCACTTTCCTGTTACTGTGAATTCTTTTTTGGAATTTTGGTTTTCAAAAAAATTCATTCGTAACAAAAAATACCTAAAGCACGACAAAAATTAATTTTAGTAATGCAAATTTTATGTGTACAGGTACCATAAAATATGAAAAATTAAATAAAACAACATATTGCAATTTGGAATTTATCAGAGAATTTTCTTCGGTAACAAGTTATATTAAAATTTTTATACAATAAATTTTCATTTTTCAGTTCAATACATTTAAAAAAATACACAGCGAGTCTCGTTACTAAAGAAATTCAGATAAATTCTAATTAGTAATGTTTTACTTAATTTTTCATATTCCACGGTCACTTATGGTCTCATACACAAAACTGCATTACCAAAAGTAATTTTCGTCATGCGTTGGGTATAAGTAGACAATAGTAAGTAAAAAATAGAAACACCTACTGAGGAAAAGAAAAATTTGTAGCAGGAAATTAGGCAAGTTTAAAAGTATATAAAATCCTATCTGCAGGGTATCCAAAAACTCTACCTCCATATAAAAATGACTAATTATAAAAGAAACATGAAAACCACAAATGATATTTGTGTCCAGAAAAATTTCTGGACAGACGTATTCGTTTACTTACTTACTGTTTTCTTAATTTTCCAAATTTTTTATTCTAAATATCAACCTGTCGGGTTTTAATAGAAACAACTTGTAGATACCTATATACATATATAAATAACAATTTATTACGTGTACAGGATGATTCACTATATTTTGACCACCATTTAACTCTTTAGTTATAAGAGTTATAAAAAAATGTGAATTACAAAAGTTGCACGATTTTTTATTATAGTTTTCGAAACTATTAGCAGAAAAATAAATGAAGTCCAAACAAAATGGCCGCGGATGTTAATATTGTTAATTTAAATTGAATACCCTGTATATTTTTACATATTTGGATAGAACGTTCCTTGTCGAGTACAGTCATATAGGGTTTGTTGGATCCATCTCTAACAATAAGCGT
>NW_019416851.1:0-33119 GCF_000390285.2 Anoplophora glabripennis
GTCCAGGCCTACACGAGATGAGGCAGGATAAAGAGGGATAATCCCCCTCGATCCCAAATCATTGAGGCCAATTTCTAGCCATAGAATAATGGCGCGGCGAGTGTTCAGTGGTGTTGTATTGTGTTACTAGAAGTTGGGTTATGTATTCTTGTGTTTTGTGGCTAGTTGTGTTATTATTATATTGAATTGAAACTACACGTAAATAGAAAGATCTGTCGTATGTTATCAATCTTTTGATTAAACTGAATATCAAAAGGAAAGGATTATCAAAAAAGCAGCATGGAACAGCAAGTAAATGTATACCGTAAGATGCTAGCAGTTGCAATATCAAGTATTTTATTAGAATATGGATGTGATACTGCGGAAAAGGAGGCTTTAGGAACATTAACAGAAATGATACAAGCATGTATGTATAGATTTCTGGTGTACACTGTACACTAACTAATTTCATGTTTGTTTCTATTTTTCAGTTATAACAGAGATCGGTGCATTAAGTAAAAGTTTTTGTGAATTAAGTGGTCGATGTGAACCTGTAATAGCGGACGTTATATTAGGCTTTGTAGAAATGGGTAAATTGTTAAAGCACAGTTGAAATTTTCATCTCTGCATTATTTTGATATTATAGGTTATGACTTCAGTAACTTGGATGGTTATATCAAATCTAACAAACACGCAGTGCTACCTGCACTACAGCCACAACAGCCCCAAAAGCAACTAAATATGTTATCTGCAGGAACTAAACAACCTTTACCTCCACATATTCCACAACATTTTCCACCGTTTCCAGATCCCCATGCTTACGTCAGGACTCCTGTAAGTATTGTCTGTTCGTCAGAATGTGCAGAATTAAATAAAACATAATTTTCAGACCCATAAACAACCAGTTATTGATTACGAATCTGTAAGGGAAAAAGCTGCTATTCAGAAGCGGGATATTGAGAAAGCTTTGACTAAATTTTTAGCCAAAACCAGCCCAACACATAATTTATTTGATACTGATGAAGCAAACATATTTCCATGTAAGTAGAATTTTTGCGAACATGATATTTTAATCCAATTATAACTTTTGTCTTAGTGGTAGCAACGAAACCTGTATATCCACCTTACCTAAGTGCCCTGCTTCCCCAAGATCAAATCTTCGATCCTGAAGATTTAGATTTTGATCCAAAGAGTCAGATAATACAGCAGCAAAAGAATCATGATAAAGCCAAGAAACGTATTAAGCCCGAAATTAAAAAGGAAGAGGAACCTGGAGAATTATTGAATGATTCCGTAAAAAGTAACGAGGAAAATACGACCAGTAACAGTTATATCGATAATCCCTACTTAGCTGCAACAAAGTTACCTGCGAATCAGGTTATGGATGTTTCATGACAAGGAAAGGAACGATTTCACTGACTTCATCTTGAATTATGACTATAAACTACTATTAAGTGAATTTATTAAGTGCAGGATATCAAGTAGAAGTATCGAGTTGAGGTAAAATGTTTTCAGTAGGTTAATAAGTAACAACTAAAACATAACACATCTTTACTGTACATTTTCAGTTATATTACACTCTACTTCTAATTTAAAAAATTCACAGTATTAATCTTAATATTATCACAAAAATAACTGTATTACAATCGAATAATGGTTTGTTCGCAAATCCATAAAGTAAAGGTTGAAATAGAGCAGTATCTTCTTTATACATTGTCCACCCCACTATCCTTTCGTCCCTGTTTTGCTCCATCAACCACAGCATTAGGGGTTGGAAGTAGTCCAGCATGGCATCAGCGGTTAGGCGATTAGAGTCGCCCTTTGTCAGCATTTTTATTATGTCCTTCCAGTGTCTCGCTTTACCCACCTTCATTATATCGCTGAAAATTAGTTTATAAATTGTGGATTAAAAAAAAAATAAAATAAACGGGTAAAGTACATCTTAAAAAGAGACTTACATTAACACCCTACCCGCTTCCCTGGAACGATATATATCGCAAGAGTGCAGTGGTCCATCATATCCGGCTGCGTCACACATTGCTTCGTGAATTTGGAACTCCAAGAGAAGGGCTACATAGTATCGGATATAAGGAATATCGGCTGGAATGTGTCTCTTAGCAGCTGCGTCAAAGTGGTTCTCAGATCTAGGTACCGGTGGTACAATGCCTTGCAGTCTTAGTCGAAGGTCCCACCAATTTCGATTCATTTTGCTCACTCCGCTCTCAAAAATTTGGTACCTCCACTGCAAATTTACATTATCAGTGGTAATTTTTTTATGAAACATACAAAGTATACCTGATCGACTAAATAGGCAAAAGGTGCATATGCAACTTTTTTTAAAGCCATAAGTAATAAAAAGTTAATGTTACTTTCATATATTTCTGTGTTATTGTTGAAGAGACCTACTCTTCGTAAATGTACTGGGTTAAAAACTGACAAAGTTATAGAATTTGCGACACCTTCATGGAATCCTAAAACGTATAAAATGTATAAAATAGGAAAATTTTATATAGATATATCAAACCTGGGTTAGCTCCATCTCTGAATAAGTAAGTTTGGTCTGAATAATACATATAATATTCAATATGAGTCATTTCATGATGGATGGTAATCAAATTTTTCATATTGACTTCAGTGCACTGTTTTATCCTAAAAATAAGAACAAATTATTTAAAAAAAAAGGAATCCCATTATTTAAATTAGTTAATTTCTCACCTAAAATCAATTTTATTACAAAAGTCCCATGCACTAGCAGTGCATTGTGCTTTTCTACCATTGGGTCTTTCCAGCATGGAATGTCTCCAGAATTCTGGAGGCATTGGTTTTAATCCAATGGATGTAAAAAACTCTTCAGCCATTTGAAACATCCTATAAAAAACATTATATAGTACGTCAGTAAAGTAATGCACAAATGTAATAAAAAGTCAAGTATTTTTTTACAAAAACTCCCTTAAACGCTAAATGAATCTTTATACTTATAGATCATGAGCTAGCGCACATGGGTGTGGCGTCATCAAAAAATGTCTGGCATTTTGAGGTCTGAAAAAAGTAAGTTAATGAAAATAAGGGTGGTTTTAAGGGCCGACCCGTGTTCGAAAATTTGGAAAATTAATTTCCTTTTGCATGAAATAATTTGGATTTCACTCATGTTAAAGTGTCTTAAATAGACATTAATAAGTACCTAACAATTTTCAAATGCCAGATGGTTTTAAATAGCCGAAAGGGTGGTTCATAAGGGTGAACTTGCAAGAAGAAAAAAAAATGTATAGTTTACTTTTTGTCCGGCAATCGAAACAATGAAAATTTTTGTTATGAATATGATAAAAATAAATTGTCAGACGGTTTCCATTGTTGGGAGTTGAGTATCTCTGCGGAAAATTATGTGAAAATTTTTAACATTTTTCAGTGTACAAAAAAAGACGGCCATTGTCTTTGCGGTATTATAAAATGTTATTCATTTTTCAATGCCAGACAAATTGGCCGGTTCTAAAATTTATAAATAAATAAAGGCGTGAAAAAATTTATAAAAATTTCCATAATTTATTTTTGTCTGGCATTTTGCATTTCAATTAGAAATGTGCGTATAAACACAACATACAAATGCCAGACAAGTTGAGCTATTCGAAAATGTATAAATGAATTAAAAAGTTACAAAAAAAATATTAATAAAAAATTGGGTTTCTATTTTCTCTAATTTGAACGATTTATATTTGTCTTGCATTTTGCATTACTATTGAAAATACATATTTATACTTCAAGTTAAAACGCCAGACAAGTTGTGTTGTTCGAAAATTAAATTAAATTTAATAGTTGTAAAAAAATTAATGAAAACTTCAGTGTCTTTTTTTTGTCTGGCAATTCGTTTTTTAATAAAAAATACATTTACAAACTCAAATTAAAAATGCCAGACACGTTGGGCTGTCCGAAAATATATAAATAAATAAACAAAGTTGTAATAAAATAATAAAATGATTTTAATTTACGAAGGTTTTTCCTATTTTCCAGCTTTTCTTGGCTAGGTAAGTCACTTCCGTTGACAGCATCAGATTCAGTAGGAAATTTTACGTCGGAAATAGTATCTTGAGTATGTTTCCCGAGTAATTACAGCTTATAATATAAAGAGGAAAAGTCGAAAAAAATGGGAAATTGTATTTTTTTACAACTGTATTTATTTATATATATTTTCGAACAGCCCAATTTGTCTGGCAGTTTTAATTTGAGTTTGCAAATGTATTTTTTTATTAAAAAACGAATTGCCAGACAAAAAAAGACTGCTGAAGTTTTCATTAATTTTTTTTACAACTATTTAATTTAATTTTTTTTTTTAATTTTCGAACAACCCAACTTGTGTGGCGTTTTAACCTGAAGTATAAATATGTATTTTCAATAGTACTGCAAAATGCTAGACAAAAATAAATCATTTAAATTAGAAAAAAAAAGAAAACAAGTTTTCATTAATTTTTTGTAACTTTTCAATTCATTTATACATTTTCGAACATCTCAACTTGTCTTGCATTTGTATATTGTGTTTATACGTGTATTTCTAATTGAAATTCAAAACGCCAAACAAAAATAAATCATTTAAACTTTAATATATTTTTAACAAATTTTCTTTTGTCTGGCACAATTTTTGCATTTTCCAATTTGTCTGGCAAATTTTTTGTGAAGAAATATGGGTATTAATTTTAAGTACCCGAGATACCAGGCAAATAGTGATCACTGAAAAATGTTAAAAATTTTCACATAATTTTCCGCAGAGAAACTCGACTCCGAACATTGGAAACCGTTTGGCAATTTATTTTTATCATTTTCATAACAAAAATTTTCATTGTTTCGATTGACAGACAAAAAGTAAACGATGAATTTTTTTTTCTTCTTGCAAGTTCACCCCTGTGAACCACCCTTTCGGCTATTTAAAACCGTCTGGCATTTGAAAATTGTTAGGTACTTATTAATGTCTATTTTTGCATCAACTGCCAGACATTTGAGATAAGTGAAAAACTAATTATTTTATGCAAAAGGAAATGAATTTTCCAAATTTTCGAACACGGGTCGGCCCCTAAAATCGCCCTTATTTTCATTAACTAACTTACCTTTTTCAGACCTCAAAATGCTAGACATTTTTCGATGACGCCACACCAATGTGCGCTAGCTCACGGTGTATTATGGTATACTTTTCCATCAGAACATTTTTTAATTGTTAATATTTAAATTATCTGAATAATAAGTATATCTGGCTGGGTGGTTTATTACATTAATAAATACCCATTTCTGGTATCATATAAATACAGGGTGTCCGCAAATTTCACCGATAACGTTTGACTGCATACTCACGATTATAAATAAATACATTCTACGAAAAAAAGTTAAATAAAAACTTTTTGGTTTTTGAGTTACAGGCCTTCAAAGTTGTAAAAATAAAACTAATTTAATTAATAACTTCATAACCCTTTTACCGTTCACGTTAAAATTTGGCACATTTATTTGGACTATTATGTCGTATTATTTCTTTCTAAGTTTTGGTCAAATCAATATACTGGGTGATAGTTTTCTGCGGTTACTTCTCCCTTTTAGCGGTCAAAACTTTTACAGTGGTCGTATTTTTTTAAAACGGGCAGCAACATTGAAAAGGTCGTTTTATTTAAAAAAAATGTTTCTTGAGAAAATCGCCTATAGAAAGCCATTCTTGAGAAAAATGGCATTATTTGCAGGCCTGTATATTTCAGTTTGCGTAGCACCGTCACCGATTTACAACTTCAGTTCAGTGGGTGATGAAAACAAGATGTTAATTGCTATGGCTATCAGGTGATGTCATTGTGGTCGTGTTTCTTTAGGATTCTCATCACTCCACACATGTAAATTATGAAAATCTATAACTCCGTTCCTTGTAAAATAAGATTCGTCGGTACACAACAATTTTTGAAGCGAATTATTATCTTCTGCCAAGCCATTCACAAACCAGCCACAAAATTGTAAACGTGCTTTGGGATCTAAATTTTCAAGTTCTTGTGCAGGACTTAAATGAAATGGCCGTAGAAGTTGCTTTTTTAAAGTTTCGTGAAATTTTTCTTATCATTTATGCACTTCTGTCGCGGCAACTGAATTGCATGAATTAGAACATGCTCTATTCTGTGCAACAAAATTGCAGGGATTCTAGTTACTTTTATGATGGTTTGTTTGTAGCTGTTGTTGGCTCTTGGTTATGGCTGGTGTTAGTGACACTGTTGAAGCCACTATTAATGCTATACAGCAATTTACTTTTAAATTTTCATCCATTGCAATGTTTTGCTTGAATAAAAATAATTGTTTACAAGATACAAGAAATTTTACATGTTAAACAATGCACAGTTGGTAAGACTACTGTAAACTAAACAAATTGCAGCAATTTTGTCCCATTGCCCATTGTGTGATAATAAGCATGCCTTTTTATCCCCGCAAAATCCCTGCAATTTTGTCGCCACAACTAAATTGTATTCTCTGATACAAGTTCTAGACAGATTTTAGTATCCCAGAGATTTTGTTTGTGTTTTGGAAACAAAATTAATAAAACAGTTGAAATGTTGACCTATGAAGATCAACTTGCTGTTCTAGTAACATTTTGATTTTTTTCTTAACCTCCTCTTGGCTGATTGCAATAATTTCACACATCTGATATCAAAAATCTTGTTTAGTGTTCCTATACTTATATTTCTCAATTTTGAAATTCCAACCATTGAAATTAATTAAATTTATTATGGATTTATATGTAGGTAATAATAATTTATGATTTGCTAATAACAATAATTTAAGTCTTTGTTTAATCTTGATCAAATAAGCCCAAAAATTGCCACAATATTTTTGTTGTGGCAATAAAGATCAACATCTTTAAAAAATTGCTCTGTAGCTTGAGTGGATATGCGGCTTAAAATATTTAAAAAGTCTAACAACCAAAATAGATGTCTTTTCTAATTTAGTTGTCACTTAAAAACCAAATACTACTGATATAGACAAGTCGAATATTCCAATTCGTTGGAAAACTGTTTAAAATATAAAAACTTGTTAAAAAAATCGTCCATAACTTCTACTTTATTTGTGTAAGTGTTTTTCAGAAATAAAAATTACCTGACCCTTTATTAAATTGATGCATTACTTTACAAATGCACTACTTTTTCTATACAGTAAACTTTTGTTACTTTCTTCCTTTTCTGAAATTCATACCTCAAAGGTGTAAAGCCTTGATGCAACATTTCATCGCTGACATCAATGTTTTTATATTCCGGATAAGGCAAAACAATGTCAGCGATATTACTCCAATCTTGAGCCCACAGATTACCCAAAATGTGCGCTGGAAGGGGACCATCTGGTCGAATGACATTAGAACCATATCTCTGAAGTAATTTTCTTCTCACATACGTTAAAAGCTGCTTGTAGAGGGGAAGCAGCTTTTGGAAGGACCCTGCTAGTTCATTTTCTAAGTTGGAATCTTCGTATACGTAACGCATTTCTTCCCCAGCATCTTGAAATCCTATAAATTCAATGGTAGAGTGGTGTGTTGTACAGGTTCGTCACATGAAAATGTTAGATTTGATTGCAATTTCATTTGTCTTTGATATCCGAAAAGTGAAATATGGTTTATAATTAAACCTATAATTGTGAGAAAGCATTTTAACAAAATGAATATGCAAAAATATTATTGTGTTTCATTAAAAAAAAAACAAAGTTGGTATCATAAAGACCTCAAACATCATAACAACAAAATTATAGACCTGGAAGTAGTGACATATATTTTCAAATTTTTTTGCAAATATGTCGCGTTCGGTGTATCGGAGTTGTAAAGTTGTAGAGAATTTAATTATCTACAAGATTCGTCTCGCATTTTTTCCGAAACCTCGCCCCTTTCGAAATATTTAAGGTCAAAGTTTCAAAAACAGGTTTTTCGCGAGTATCTCGCACCTAATGTATTGGGCAATGATAAAGTTGAAACGTTAACCTTAATTTTTTTCGGATTTGGGTTTGGGACACTTCAAATTCAGCTTGGAGGGAATTTTGTCGAGGTTTCCTACTTTTTTCCTCTAATTTCCTTAGGCTATAGTACAGAAATGATTATTTTTAAAAAATTACTTTTTATTTATACTGAAATGTTTCCCAAAATGTCTTTCTATTAAAATATTGTTTTTTATTGGCCTTAAAATTACAGTTTCACATTACTAATTTTAAGTAAGTACCTACATATGTCATTGTTCCCCATTCTTTAATAATTTTTTGAGAAATTTCAATGAAATATGATATAAAAATGTAATTAGGTACGCTATTTAATCAGTTTGTTGTCAATAGTGGGAATTTAGAGGCCAAATTTCAAAGAAAAACACCAAATTTTCTCAATTGTCGACGTTTCGTCACTTATCGTGACATCCTCAGGACACTATAAAATTTAATAATTTCAAAATTACATCACAATTTATAAATAACAAACTTAACATTAAAATATTAAAAAAGTGTGTCTAAAACATTACAATAAAATGAATACAGTAATATCTATATAAACATGAAAAAAATTACAAATACAGACACACTAACAATTTTTATATGTCACAAATTTAAAACAAAAGTATTAAAATTACATAAACAAAATGTTTTTATATAATAAATAATAAAATAACAAAATATGGTGAATGAGAAACGCAACAAACAACAATCTGTACATAACATTCGAAAAAGAAAAATTAAAATTAAATCTGTATATTGTTTATATGTTACTCACATTACAGATTTAAGTGCTTCACTGTGTTTTCCTAGTCTCGTTGTACATAGTATGTCATATAACAATCTTGGACAGTATAGATATAGGTAGAGAATAGCGTACACATACATCAAGATCATGTATTAAAATATAAATCAAATTAGAGTTATTTTATCGTAGGTACGAGACTAAGGGTGAACAAAAACCAAACAAAAAGTTTACAAACATTACCTTTTTATCTCCTCTATAAGGTTAAAATATGATCTACTGAGGGTTTCAATATCCGATCTTTTATTTACCGAGTGTTTTTCTTTTTTCATGCATATCATTTCATCTAATAAACGTTTTTTGATATTATTATATTTGCCAATAATCTTCGTTGAATCATAATCAAAACGATGTAAATTACTATAACAGTGTTCGGCAAGTGCAGTATTGTTACTTTTTTTTTTGGCTTTATTGGATTTAATATATTCATACAATCTCTCTTATGTTCCTGAATACGAGTTCCTAAATATCTACCAGTTTGACCTATTTAATGATTATATTTTGTATTTATATATATTTAAAAGATAATTTAGTACCCTAAGGTAGTGGTGCCTGATTTGCCAAAACAACTTACGGAGTTAATCGTTAACCTTGTCGGCTTATTTCACACCGAAATGTTGAATATTTTGGAATATTACTAAATTTGCGTTCATGCGGATTGTTTTAAAATACAATAGAATTATTGATTTCTCTTGGGTCTTAAACATACAATCCGATACTGCCAGGAAGATAGTTCCTTTTCTACATGAGAATATATGCACTGTGAAGCTCCATGAATGATATATCGACCAAAGCTACAAACAACCAAAAGTTTGTCACTATCTCCCAGTCTATTATGTTCAAGTGAATTTTCTCATGAGGTCCCATAACAATAGAGCCATATATATTTTCTCATGCTGTTATAGACAGAATTCTTATAGACTCATAACCGAAATTAGAATACAGCTACATCAATTGCAGTTGTATTGTAACAACAGCAACAGAATATCTACAGCTGTAGCTAGTCAGCTATAAAACAATTAGTAAAAAAGTTATAAAATGTGAAAGAAGAGGTTATATATGTCATTATTATGTAGATCATATTTTCCATTAACAGCTCTTTATGTTAGTAAACTCTAACTACCATTTTCTAAAGCTTCAAACACTAACAAGGGGTCTGAGAACATTTACTTACCATTTATTCTAGCAGCTTGGTTAGCCAGATCAACGTATCTCATGAATTTATTTTTCATCTGGGGACCAACTCTGTCATGCCATTGTGTCCATATGTGAGTCAATTCAATGTTGTTCCTAGACTCTGCCATGATTCTTTGTATGTCTGGATCTAACTCCAAGTCGCAATAAACGTGCTTATAGTCGCCTGTTGGCCTAAATGGACATACCCTGACGTGTGCGTACATGTCTTTCATTTCCGAAATTAAGTGATAAATCTGAAAATATATTGTGATTTTCTAGTAACTGACTGTCATTTATTCTGTAACGATTGAGCTAAAGAACAGGCATTTTATGACTAATGTATGTAGGGCGTAAAGGTTCCTTAATAGGTTTTCATAAATAACAATTTTTTTGAACAGTGTAGTGAGTTTTACACTTTATATTAAGTAAGATTTTGCGTTTACGTTAACTACTTTTTAAATATTGGCCTCTGAACGTGGAGCAATTTTTCAAGAATAAAAAATAGAAATTATTTTGACCGAATATGTGCCTCTAAATTAACAATTCCATACTAAAGCATCTACATACTATCAAGTCCGTTATAATAAAATTTGAAATTCGTTTTTAAAATTCAGTCATTAACTTTTAGTTTTGATTATTATCATTATTAAAATAACAATAGACAGTCATATATGTATATATGTACATTTAAAAAAATTAATAACAGTCAATAGTATAGTGGGATGTCTAGTCAAAGAAATATATTTTTTTGAAGTCGGCATACTGTCTCTTTATTGTGACTTCTTCAGGGCTCTGAAATTGAACAAAGGAATTCTCAATGAAGAGACAAAACGCCTACATAAAACAAATTTTGTTTTTCATAAACTTTCATTTCCCCGTCCAATTATACCTACTACTATTATTATAATAAGGCCAATAATTATTTTGAAAAGTACTATCAATTAATAATAACTTGTCTAATGACGAAGAAAATATTACATTCATCATATAATATCAGTCCACGTGTTTTGTTATTGATATACTTTTGCTTTCCTTAATGTTACCTACACATAACGATAGCAAAACAAAAGCATTTATGAAAATTTTGATAAACATTTTTGTTTTAAATCTAGTTTATAAGTATTAAAAAATAATCAACATTTTATCTAAATAAAATTTTGATTTTTCTTAATCCTCTAATTCTCATCCACATCTGATTTTATTGCATATGTGAAAGCAACTTTTGAAAAATATCTATAAACACATCAAAATATTTTAATTAATCCAGTTTTTTATTGAAAAATTACATAGAATTTCTATTTCTAGGCTAAAACATTTCTAGGCTAGAAATGTGTAAATATTTTTTTCCATCTACGTATTTCAAGTAATTTAGGGAAATTTTGTTAATATAAAGATTATTCCCTTTCAAATTCCTTACTTTAATTTTTTAATTTCTATGCCTCGTAATAAAATAAAACTCATCGCGCTAATCAAATTTTCCAGCGCATTTCTCGCTGGAAGAGTTGATGATTTTGTTTTCCTTTAAGTTTATACTGTGAACTAGGTATTGTATTTAACATTTTTCTCTAAAATGCTCTCCCGCCGAGTTATTCTGCCATTCCTGTACTTTTGTTAGTTTGACCTTGTGGGGGGCCCAAGGTTAGAAGGGAGGGGTCACTCAAAGTCATATTTGAACGTAAAATTTCCACTCTTCATTTCTGGGGTGAAAAGTATAGGGTCCTATTTGAAAAATCACATTTGACCTTGAATGATCTTCAATGTCAAGGTCAATGTCAAGGTCACCATCGGATAGCCAGCGAGAAATCCTGAAACTTTTGTATTTAACATTATTCTCTAAAATGTTCTCCCGGCGAGTTATTGTGCCGTTCCGGTACTTTTGCTGTACAGGGTACAGCAAAATTTTTTTACAGATTTTCAGTAAGTGAAAAAATCAAATCTATAGCTTTAATATTAACCGTGATAAATAATTTCTCTTTCCTAAATTTTTTAAATGGGTCCATGTTGACAGAGCATCTATGACGTCACACCACTCGAATGATCCGACCTGACGGCGCTATTTGCTATTGTCTTGTATAGTTTTAACTTTTGATATCAAATTGGTAGTAATATTTCTTTTTTAATTAGGTCTGATAGTTTAAATTTGTTTGTTTTTGTCTGTGTCCATAGCTAGAGATATTATATATAATGTATGTGAAATTATTTGGGCTAGCTGCTGACGTCACAAGTCACAATATGACTTCAATGCGATCTTGTTCCGTTTTAGTTAATTTATTAGATGGAGAAATTGTTGAAAAAAAATCAGATTTTGGTTGATGGTTACTTTCTCAATATGAATAAAAAATATGCTAAATGAGCCCAATGGCAAATTAATTTAGTTTCAAACAAACTTTTTTGAGTATTTCGTGACTCCATGTTCCAAAGAAAAAAACATTTTCAATTATTTCAGTTAATGACGCTTTTTTTACAAAGTTAACGTGCTCCTGTCAAGTCTTGGTCCACACGCTCCTCACCAGACTGCCACTTTAAAATTTACGGCACACAAATAGTGAAATAATAAAGTCGGCCTAAAATTTCTGCCGTTAGCTCCCGAACTATTTAGGTATACTCTGTGTAATAGTAAATACTAGCCTCATTATACTTATCGTCCGACAAGCAAGCCCTGGTGTTGCTGGTCAGCATCCGCAGTTGCCTCCTCACCGTCGCATCCTGCAGCATCGTCCAGTCGAACGCGGCCGCCCTGCTCCACGTGAACTTATCGAACTTGGCCTTGTGCGTCTGCTCCTCCACCATGCGCCTCTTGTTGAGGTCGGTCATGTTGGTGGAGTAGGCCCACTGGGCGGAACTGACCCGCAGGCACATCTCGGAGGCTTCCAGGTCGTATTCGCGAAGGAACTGCTGGGCCTCGGCCAGGTTGGTGTTGGTGCCCTGGGGGTTAGAAGACACGCTTAAGTTCATCACAGTGAATCGATTTTTATTTATAATAACGTAGGTAGTTATTCTTTTGGTGAAAAAGGGACTTTTAAGAAAAATCGAATATTGTAAAGCGTCTCAAGACTCATAAAACATGGTCTTTATTTAAATTTAATGTGTAAATACTTCGTTAATACTGGCAGATGTTCTCCAAAACAAGTATTGACTTCATGGGGTTCAATTTGTTTCTGATATACAGGGTGAGTCAGTTTTTTGTAGTAGGATTTTAACAGTTGATCCTATAAACGTAGGTCTTAGAACGCTTCGTTTGTGAGATTTAGGGTGTTGAAAACAAACTTTTTTTAAGAATTTTTCTTAACATCTCTAAAAGACCAACATACAGGTTCGGAAAGTACCGATGGTCCATCTGCCGTTACGTGTGAGCGATAAAGTAAGACATAGAAATCCATGCGATAGAGTAGGATGGCTATAATGAAGGCGTCTAATAGTCACTGCCCATTTCGCCCTTCCACAAATGAAGACACCGGTGCAAAAAGGAGGCAGCTCCATATATTTACGATTTTTCGTTTTTAATCGGTACAAGTTTATTCAAAGGCGCTCCATCGATTGGTGCAGAAACGAGGCAGCTCCGTTAACTCATAAGGGAAATACAATGAATATATAGATGTCTCCTTATTGGATTCGGTGCAAATAGGGGATAGCTCTGGAGCTGCCTCATTTTTGCACGGAATGAATAATTCATACTTTGGCTGCTTGGATGCACCCCTGCAATGTAGAAGACTTCGCCCTGACGTTAGTAGGTTATTAACCTTCAATTCACTTTGCTATTCCGTGCATTTTATGAAATTTAGTGAGTGTGTCGAACAATATAGTTTTTGTAAAATGTCGGCTAGTAATAGTCCAAGCAAACAATTTGACGATTCGAACAGAGATCCTGATTTGTCTCCCGATGACGTTGGACCTAGCGTTAGACAATTTTCTGTGTTTAGTGCTGAAATTTCATCGCTGGTTCTAAGTGATTCTGAAAGTGATGGCGGTGAACAGAAACAAACAGTTGTGAAAAAAACAGTTGTCAAGAAACGAGCAGAAGATGAAAGTAAGTGGACAAGAAATATTGCTAAGAAAAGGAAAGCTGAAGGAAAATCTTACATCGGCATTAAAAAAAAAGTCTAACCAAAGGAGACCACCAAAGACCCAATCAAAGAAAACCAAAGACCTAACCACCAAAGACCACCAAGACCACCAAAAACCCAACCAAAGGCCAACCAAACCAACCAACCAAAGACCCAACCAACTAAAGACCCAACCAAAAGAAACAAAAATTTAGTATATCTTCTTATCGTGTCATGGAGTACACAACAAAAGGCGTGGAATGCAACAGTTCGGCCAGTGCCTTAGTTAAGGACTTGTTTGCCCTTCAGAAACATGGCGTAACGTTGACTATACCTCCTTCTACATTACTCTTCTACTTTGGACCGTTTTCACTTAAGCGCCCCAAATACCTACATGTGAAAGAACTTACATCAAAATATGTGCCTTCTGAGTGTATGTGGTTTTATGACGGGCTGAAGTATCGAGGAGAAAAAGATTAGTTTGTGCTCATTTATTACATTTGATGATTATAAATCGCACTGAAATTTGTTTGACATTTTTTTAACTTTCCGGTGCAAAAAGGGGGCAGCTCCAACGTTTTCTTTTTGCTATTGTTATCTAACCAAATTTCCAAAAAGCGTACTTTGTGAGTATATTATGTATTAAGTACTACAGCTTAACCCTACATATGAATCAAACATATAAATTCAAAGGATTCGTAGTAAAACAGTTTTTTGCTTCTCCTGAAAAATTTGCTAAAATGGAGCTACCTCCTTTTTGCACCGGTGTCTTCAAATAAGAAGTGGATCTTATTTGTGGAAGGGCGAAATGGGCGGTGACTATTAGACGCCTTCATTATAGCCATCTTTCTCTATCGCACGGATTTCTATGACTTACTTTATCGCTCTCACGTAACGGCAGATGGACCATCGGTACTTTCCGACCCTGTATATTGAACAGAAATTTGGTATTAATAACACATTAGTTATGGTGAATAAAACAAATATATCTGTTATCCATTTCACACACCAGTGACGTGCCTGAGGTGGGTTACTGCCCCCTTTAAAAAAATAATTCGTATGCCTGTGAATTTTTCTGGAAAATTCTAAATTTTAATCAATTCTGAACAAAACAGCTCTCTTTAAATTTTGTATAAAATGAACGGTTTTTGGTTAAATTCATTTGGCATGAAACTGTTCCAACGATATTGGCAATACCATTGTATAAGTAAATACTTATACAATGGTAATACATTTGTAATAAGAAAAATATGATGTACCCTGAAAATTAACAAAAACGATTAAATGTCATAACGTTGACATAAGAACGCAGTGTGTGTCAATTAGTTCTTTTTTTAAGTTCTGTGTTTATTTTTTCATGCCAAATTTCAGTTTAATATCTGTTGGTCTTTTAGAGATATTAAGAAACATTCTTAAAAATTCAATCATTTTTGTTGATTTTCAGTACGAATTATTTTTTTAAAGGGGGCAGTAACCCACCTCAGGCACGTCACTGAAGAGTGAAATGAATAACAGATATCTTCATTTTATTCACCATAACTAATGTGTTACTAATACCAAATTTTAGTTCAATTCAGTTCAGTTGGTCTTTTAGAGATATTAAGAAAAATTCTTAAAAAAAGTTTGTTTTCAACACATTATATCTCACAAACGAAGCGTTCTAAGACCTACGTTCATAGGAACTTTTCTTATTAAAAAATGATTCTCTATCAACTGTTAAAATCCTACAACAAAAAACTGACTCACCCTGTAGAAATAGTATTGACATGTGGTAAAGTATTTTGTATGTTAATACATTTTATATAATCTAAGTTTGTATAGAGACGGTTGCAGAGCAACAAAAACAAAAAAGTTGTTGAAAAATAAATTAAAAATGATGACATGTTCTAAATTCTATTAATCTATTTGTGTAGTTGTACAACCTTCAGGAAATAAAGAAAATTATTTAAATCAGCACAAGAGTTTATACAGTCCACTCTATCGAATAACAACTTGTTAATTGTAAGTTACACTTATTCTATAATAATTTATATACAGATACATTTTTATAGCGACTATAATTCATAGAAACTGTAAACATGTAAACTGAATTTGTTTTTTTGCTCAGAAAATGAATTATTATTAGATATACACAGGGTGGTCCGATTTCGGGAAGGCACCGCCAAGTTCTGAAGTGGACCTTCGATAAGGTTTTTGATATCTGGCCTCGTTGGATTTTGAAGAATCTTTTTGGTTCTCTGGACTTGCCATGGAACAGCCACATAGTCATGGTTCGAGTTTTGTGGCCGTCCTGGTGTAAAATTTTTGGAAAATTCGAAATTGCACACAGAGAGATAACACTCATGGAAATCCATACAATTGTTCCTAAAATCGCGACAGGATCAAATTGTATCAAACTATCATACAATATTGTTTGAAAATTTGAGAAACTCTACAATTTGGTGGTAAAAATTTCATAATTATTGTAAAAGTAATTACAATGTAAATGTCGGATTTTCATACAATTTGTTACTGTCACTATTTTAGGAATAATTGTGTGTGAATTTTCATAACAATATTTTCTCCGTGTGGATTGCGTTATGATTACAGTCCGACACGCGACGTTCAGACCGGGAATGAGCTCCGGTGCTAGACTGGCAAATTTGCTAGTGCATATTTGAAATTCACGAACAAGATGATTTCGGTCAAGCTTAGTACCTAAATTTCATTTAAAACGGACAACTATTTTAAGATTATTTGGAACAAAATATTTTTTTCCAAATTTAAACGCCAACTACCGGCTAAATAAAGGAACCCAATGCTCACTATTTTTGAGAAATGTAAGCTTATGGTTTTATTACACTGTAAAAAAATCACTTAAATTTCACTCAATTTCACTAAATAATTTATCAATTTCTGCCCACACCCGATTGAGTGAAATTTTTAGTATGAGTATCTATAACTGAGTGAAAACTATTGCATCAGAAATGATTGACAGAAGCAATATGTAAGTGGTGCCATCTTCACGGCGCCATTCAGGTTACTCGAAATTAATATATATTTAAACTCACCCAGTAATGAGGACATTTACTCTGATTTAGGTACAAGTGCACCAAGTAGTAATAGTTTACGTGAAGAATTTATTTACGGAGTACCTATAAAGAATTGAGTGAAAGTACTCAGTTTTAGTTTAAGTATGAGTAAAATGATCAAAATGCCCAATATTGAGTGAAAATGTACTCAATAATTTCACTCAATGGATTAACTCCGAACCTTTCAATCATGCACACCGATTTTTATACACTGTAGGAACGTGACATATTCCTTACTTCGTAATATGCTAAAATGAGGCTGTTTTTCTCTAATTTCTATGATTCCAAGACTTAAGCTTTTATTTTATGCCGAGAAAATTTAAAACTAGCTTCAGACTATAACATTGGCGCATTCGCCAAATATTAGAGTAATTTTTGATATAATGTTTAACTTCACAAAATATTGCTAGCATTTTGCGAGCGCTTTTATTTATTTAACACACTGTTCAACAGGTACTATCTAATTATAGAACAAGGGTACTAAAGACAATAATAAAAAAGTACATTAATTACAAACAAAATTAAGAGGAACACAAAAATACAGAACATTATAAAAAGGAAATAAATAAAAGCTATACACTAAATAAAACATGTGTTATGTTTTGTTTGTTATGTTTTCTTTAGAGCTAAGTCTAGGTACAGAAAAAGATAATTTAGATATAAATTCTTGGCAATCAGCCAAATTAAGTGAAATTTAAAAAAGAAAGACCTGTGAAAAGTATGCATTTCCGTCTAGTTTCAAGATTAATAAAGGAATGTCTACTTAAAAGATCTTCATGCGGATATCCGATATGTGCATAGTAGCCATCAGATTTAAAATTAAAAAAAATAAAAAAATCGGCGCTGGATCGATTCCAATTTATTAATGTGGACACCACTGTGGGAAGACCATACAGGATGAAGCATATTCAAGTTTCAATCTAACGTAACTAAAGTAAAGAAGCTCTACACTTGAAAAATCGCTACAGTTGCGAAACGATAGTTTTTCATCAAACAACGCCAAGGTCTCGAAACGTTTTCGGTTGTGATAGAACGTTATCAATGTTGTAATTAAACATAAAGCTTAATTATTGAAAAAAAAATATGAATTCCTGAATTTAAAATTACAATACAATTATTCTATAAAATGTATAGCTAGTCTTATAAATATTTATATATTTTAATATAACTTTATATACTTAGGCCATACAACACAGTATTTGGTACATTTTGAAATATAGCTCACACTGACTTATACTCAATACTAATATTTTTTTATTTAGGTAAATAAACAGAAGTAGATATGTGAGTGTCACTTTTTTCTTGAATCTCTAGGTGCACTCTCCTACAGTAATTATCTTAATAATTACCAATTTTTTTATTATTAACTGTACGTTAAAACAAACTCCTAATTACACCACGCGATGTGTGACATCCCCGCAATTTACTGTTACCAGAAGACGCGTGTGTGCTGTTTTGCTTGCTACGCTACTTAATTTCGAACAATATGTAATGCGTTTTGACCTAAAATTAGCCAGCGGAACGCCGAGAAGGAAGAGTTCTAGTGAAATTTTCGACATAAAATGTTAATAAGCGTTTCTTAAACATTACGATAAGTAAATTTAAATACCGGGATTATCTGATCGTTGTTATGTGTTAACAACAATTAAAGCAATTTTACATACCTACATGTTTTGATCGGTCATAGAGTAGGGGAAATTGTTGAAACTACTATACAGGGTTGTTTAGGTATAGTGTTCCAAAATACGAGTCTAAAATATCCAATGTAGAATATTGCACATGTTTAGCAGAAATTATTGAGATATTGACCGAAATTGAGTTTGGGATATGTCAGGGTACAGTTTTAGGCCCTACATAGTTTACGTTGTACATTAATAATCTGCCTTTCTGAATAGCCATTGTTGTATTTTTAGATTCGCAGCTGACACAGCTTTTCTTTACTCAGCTGAATCTTGGCCTGAGCTGAAAAATAAAGTTCATAATTTTAAAATTATTAAAGCGTGATTTGGTGTGAACAGATTAACTTTAAATTGCAACAAAACTAAATATTTACCATTTCGCCACCAATAATTTGCCTTCCCTCCACATCGACAAATTCACAGAAATAAAAGGTAGTAAAGAGGGAATAGCAATAGATACACATTTAAGATGGCACGTCCAGATGAAAATGTATTAAATAAAATCAATCAAATAGGCAAGAATACTATGCATTAGTGTAGTTTCAACTTGTTTATGGTATTATTGGATGGGGAGGAGTAAACCGTATTTACTTAAATTGTTTAGGTATTGAAAAAAAGATTTAAAAGAATCATGCATACACAAGAACATAATTTAGGTATCTATCACAACAACCGTATGAAAAAAGTAAAATACCTACTAGATTTACGGCAACTTTGTTGAGCAATATTTTAAAAATAATTAAGGTTTGGCAGCTACAGTTCGTAATTTTCGTACAAAATATGGTCGGTAATAGTGATATAGGTATATCACTATTACCGACCATATTAGGTAACTATCAACTGTGAAGATATTAATTGAAAAATTCAGGGATACTGATTAGTGATCTTAAATACTCTGGCCCTTCAACAAGTCTTATAAAACAAAACATCGAAGCAATTCGTGAGAGTGTTGCTTAGAGTCCAGAAGAATTGGATATTTCGAGAATCTCTCTACAGCGTATCGACAAAATTGTCTCATTTGGTGTTCAGAAAATCCACAAGTGGTTGTTGAAAAACAAATAAATCCATAACGTGTCACTGATTGGTGCGGCTTTTGGACTGGAGGCATCATCAGATCATTCTTCTTCGTAAATGCGACTGGCTAGGTAATAACAATTAATGATACTCGCTATAGCGACATGATAATCCAGTTTTTGTGCCTAAATTGCAATATATGAATGTAGACGACATGTGGTTCCAACAAGACGGTGTCACATGTCATACAGACCGAGAAACAATTAAATTATTCCATGAGTAATTTTCTGGTTGTGTAATTTCCCGTTTTGGTGATCAGAATTGGCCGTTTAGATCATGCGACTTAACGCCGTTGGACTTTTTTCTTCAGAGATTTTTGAAGTCTAAGGTTTATGCCAACAAACCCACGACCACCCATGCCTTGAACAAGTATCTAACCCGTGAAAGAAGGAAATTGAGCGCTGTATTGCCGAGATTTCGCTCGGATTTATGCAAAACCGTTATGGAATATTTCGACAATAGAGTGACAGCAAATCTGTGGAGGCCATTTACCCTACAGGCTATTCCGTACATAGCCCTATGCTGTATACTTTATGAATCAATAAAAAAATTATAATTTCTAATTACAAACCTGTGTATTCTATCAAAATTACTTCTTCTTCTTCTTTGGGACACCCTTTGTCCTATGTCTATGTGATATTAATATCATATATTGTATGGATCTTATACTGTAGTAGATATATTTTGAATAATATTATTGATTCGTCAACACAGAAAACTTTATTTTATATTTACCTACACTTGTATGTTCCTGAAATAAACTACGACTTAATTTTATATTTATATGATTCACTTATAAGTGAACATGTTACGTCATGTGTTACGGTTATTAGTGTACGGAAATTTTAACAATTATATAATTGAAGCCCTGTTTAAACAGCATGTAGGCTTCTAAGGCAAACATTTTATTCCACTATTTATTTTCTTAACGTAGGTACCTACTTCTAATACTAAAACCAAACTATACTTACTGGATAAAGAAATTGTTGAATAGCGCATTTCATAGCACAGTATTCGTCATTAAGAATTTATGTATGATATCGACCTAACGAGTAATTTATTAGTACTATATTATTTTCCTCGTATTTTAACTACTTTTTTTTAATCTATTTTATAGTATTTTTCATCTCTCACTTTGTGTTGTGTGTTGTGTTCATTTGACTTGTGTAAATAATATTTTGAATATTTTGACCCCAATAATGAAATTAAACTAAACTACTAGTTATGAATGTACTGTTAGGACTCAAGTTAGTAAATTAACATTATTATTAATGCTTTTTGTCATAAAACTGACTAAACCAGATGTTTCCGATTTCCTTTTCAACTAAATTAGTCTGTAACTTGGTGAGAAATGGTTGTAGAGCAATTGAGAAAAAGTAAATTGAAGTTTGAAGTTTCTACTTCCAGAATCTGAAAGTCAAAATTGTTTTATTGTTGATCAGCTTTAAGGAATCGTAAAAAATCCAACCGAAAACAACTTTAAAAATGTTTGCTTCCATTTTAAAAGGTCCGCCGGTTTCAATATTTTTTTGGCAATCTCATCTGTCAGTTCTTTTAGTTTGATTCATCCTCTTTAATCTAAGCTTTGTACTATAATCTGTCGCTGACTTCGTCAAAGAAAAAAATTACCTTTTTGGCTTTTATAACTAGCCCGGGAACTGATGATTATATAGAAAATCTTTGAAGCAAGATTTTGAAAACGTTTTGATAAAAAAATAATTTTGATGCAAGAAATTTCAGATTCAAAAAAGGTAAAAAATAACATATTTGAGGATTTTCACTAAACTTGATAGCTTTACAAATAATGAATAGACTATGGATATTTTCAGTTTGTTTTTTAAACTCAAAGTATTCCAAAGAAACCCTCGAGAGTTCAATCCGCTCGCTGCGACTAGAGACTTTTTTCCGCTAGATTTCCTATGATTTCTTAAAGGTGGACAACGATATTTTTGATTTTCAAATTTTTTTTCTCAACGTGTTGTGAATATGGGAAATAAGTACACACTTATAATTAAGTAAAAAATACTATACTATTAAATTTGGATCACCCTTTATGTTCACCAATTTTTTTTTTTTACATCAATACCTTTACGATTTGCACATCTGTGTCACAGAAAGTCTCTTGACCGAAGACCAGAATCACTAGAGCAACTAGTTGCGCACTCTTGATCATATTCACTTCTTTGGACCGAAAACGAAGCAACGGTTCATGTCTTGCCGCCCGTATTGAAAAATGTACTAAATGAAATCAGCCCAATGTCGTAAATGAAGGTGTGTTTGAGGGGCTGGCGTGACAAATGATTCTTCAGTTAGGTACGTTTCACGGAGCGGAACAATCGTCGCGAAGATTGCTTCTCTTGGCTCGTGCCTTGTGAGGAATTACATGACTCTGTTTGTGAGTCAGACTGGATTGGCTTCACATACCGATAAAGCAGTAGAGCCAAATCCAGGAAAGTCATTCCTCCTTATTTATTTTTTTATTTCTCCTAACTCTCCTACAGATAACTACCTTTATATAACATATAGTGTGACTAGATATCTCACAAACTTAAAACTTGGAACGCAAAATTAGATTTGACTTCTAGGTCAACGTAATATTCTTATTAGAACTCGGAATTTATTTTCTTTGGTTTTTATTCATTTATTTATGCAAAACGTATTTTTATTAAAAGAAATTGAATTCCGGAAAAATAAAAAAATATCTATAATTTTCTTCCAGAATGTACCAGAAAGTTGATATCAGAATATTTCTTTATTTTTCTTTTTAACCTTATCCAATATTTCAAATGTTATTTCGTATAAAAACAAAAAACAGGGGTTTGTTTATAATAAAAAAAAAATAGAAATCAATGATGCAGTAAGTCTGCAAAAAGCCCAATGTGTTTGGAAATTAATGTAATGTATTTTAAATTACAATGGTAAATCGTATAACTAGTATAGTTAAATTGAATGATGCAAACTGATAAAACTGTAATTATTGGAAAACTGATATGTGTCATCTGTCATTGTTTTATTTTAAACAAATGATATGAGCCACCTATGACTGCATTTTTTAATAACATTTGATAAAATGCGGTTCGCCTCTGCCCCTTATAAGATTTACCATTGTACAATTTTTTTTTCTGTAGTTGATCATTCGTTTTTTTTATATAATTTATTGTTTGTTAGTATGTGATGTGAATTATAACAATATTTTAAAAGAATATTTTGTCTTAGTGTGATTTAAATAAAATAATAGATTTTCCTGTTATGATACATATTGAAGTCGACATATCTCGAAAACAAATAAATATAGGGAAAAACTTTATATTACTCAAAATTTAACGATCTTTCAGATGGACTGTATTTCCACGTTCCAGGGAACAAAACATTTTTTTAGTATCGCTACATCTGTACAGAAAGTTGTGAATTAACAATTTGAAGCTAATCGAGGGAACTAGCAACCCCAATTTTCGAAACTAAAATAAATTTCTTCATTTCGGAGATATTGGCAGCGGGAATGTTAAATGGAACACCCTGTATATATTGTTAAATTTGCCTGAACATTTTTTTTTCATGCAAATAGTTAAATTATATGTAGTTTACAGTTATTTAGAGAGCTTGTTTTGATAAAAATGAGATTTATTATCAAAAATACACGAGTACTACTACTTTTATTTTCATTATGTAAAAATATAATATAAAGAACAAAAAACGAAACAAATAAATAGAAAATTTTGAATTTTGGTATGTTAAAAGGCAAAAATTTGTGGACCCCCCTATGTCTCTGGGCCATCCTCATCACAGCAATAAAGAGTGCTAACCGATAAATTCAAAAAAATGATAAAAACTGAAATCATTCTGCTATTTTTCTTAAAGATTAAAATAAACGGTGTCCCAAAAGTAACGCAAGATTTGAATTGTGCGTCATTTTCATTCCGAAGAGTTGGCCGCCTTAGGGTTACTGTTGCAGTAAACCATTGCAGTTAGACAAAATGAAGCGCTATACGACGAAGAAGATTGTGAAAATTCATTACAAGTACCGAGAGTATGTAGCTGAGACTGTGAGCGAATTACGTGGAATATTCGGTAGAAGAAACGCTCCGAAACATTGAAAAGATTAATTTCCAAAATTAAACAAACAAGTTCGGATGCAGATAATAAAAAAAACAATCCAGCCTCGTACTGGCCGTTCCGCCGAAAATATCGCTATATGGTGAGTGATGGAGTGGCGAAAATTCCCGTAACCTCAGTGCGCCGTCAATCTCTGAAATTAAATAAAAAGCACAATGCAGTGGATTTTAACAAAAGATCTGCATCCATTCAAGATTCAGCTAACCCAGGAATTGAAACCAGACGACAATTTATTGCCCCGGACATTGTTGACTGCTTGTACCAAATTGTGCTGGATGTTGGAAAATCAACAAGTGGACGACGATTTTGTTACGAAAATCATTTTTAGCGACGAGGCGCACGTGATAACGACCACTGAAAAGTCAGCCAAAGAGTGATAATGTGGTGTGAATTTTACGCTGGTGGGGTGGTTGGTCCATACTTTTTTGAAAATGGAATTTGAATGAAAAACGATATTGAGATATGTTATTGAACTTTTTGTGGTCTCACCAGCAGGATGGTGCCACCTGCCATACGGCACGTGGAACTATCCATTTGTTACGGCAGAAATTTAATAGACGACTCATCACGTAACTTGAAGTAACTTGGCCACCAAGATCATGCGATTTTACGCCATGTGACTTTTTCCTCATGGGGAATCGTAAAGTCCAAAGTTTATTCTACTCAAATGAATACCATTTCTGTATTAGAAATTATCTGTCCGATATCCACTTCATATTAAATGACAATGTCTACCCTTTAAAAACATGTAAAAACTTTTTAATTAATAAACTCTTTCTTCTTCATGTGAAATATCCATTATATGTAATATTAAATTTGGGTTTTTATGCTAGTTATTCGTAGTACCTATTTCATTGTCTTCCAATAATTCGCCGACAAAATTCTATAAGATTACTATCCAACCAAAAATAAGAAAAAAAATGTAACCTAGGTCCACAAATGTTTAGATTTTGTGATATGGTGATACAGTTTTTTTTAGTCATTCATATTTATTATACACATTTTTTAATATAATCAAATAATATATTCAAATTTGGTATACTAAATATTTTTTGAGGATGGACAAAATGAATGAATATCATTCAATATAATTTACATTTTTTTTATATCACGACTAGCCATTCTAAATTTGTTTATCGCGACAACACCGACTCCTTTAGTTTAAAAGGTATTAAGTTAATTCAAAGCAAGTCTAAAATTTTTCCTAAAATTCTCATCTAACGAAATCATATTTGTTTTTTTTTTTTTAGGAAACAACTATTCTACGGGTTAAAGACCCGTTCAACATTGAATAACCTCTGCAATATTTGGCAATGTTATTTTACTCATATTAATCAATAATTATCTAAATAAAATAAATATAATTTATAGAAATATTATTAATGAAAAAAAACATACATGACATATTTTTGTTCAATTAGTTTAGTTTTTTTTTTATTCAAATTTTAGCCATATTTTTTTCCAGTAAATAATGCATTGAGTTGAAATTTGGTACAAGCTGGTTTTTAAGAACACAAAATACGTCAGTGTTGTTAAATTTTAATCGTCTGCTCTCTCCGAGTCATTTTAGCTTTGTTTTGGTTCTAAAATCGAGAACTGTTTGAAATTAATTCTTAATCGATGCAGAACTATATGCCTAAACAAATGCGACTCATTAAATTACTAAAAATATAATAAAATATTATCATATTATTCGAAAAACGAAGCGTTTGTGAACCTACGTTGTTTCAATTTTTTTTATTCCTAATCAATCGATCCACCTGTACAATTTTATCGGTGAAATATTGCAACACTCTGTATATTAATAAAAATGATACAAACAATATTTGCATGTCTTCAGAAAAGGTCGTGAACGCTAATTTATTCTTCGCCCGGGGCTTCCAAATTCCTTCGACCGGCCCTGACCTAATCCTTGATGGGCTGTGCAACTCAACAATGCAATATGATGGGTTTTCCGGTTTTCTGATTCAAGGCAGCACAAGACTCACATTTCAACACGCAAACTTTTTCAAAGGTGACCTGGAGGTAATGCTCGTAATTGTTATTATTCTACTACTAAGGACATTTATATTATCTAGATTGGCATTATTTTAATGCTTGCGCGTGTCATAATCACATAAATTTATTTAACTATAATCATTTTCCTGGATATTCATAATGACACTGAACCACTGAACAAAAACATAACAATTAGGTACTTACATCTTACATAGGTATGTATATACGATGCTTAGGAAAAAAAGCAACATGTTATTCTTCTGATGTCTGTACCTGTATAAATATTGGAAAAGATAATTAATTTATTCATCGATTTTAATTTATGAAATTAATTAAATAATTAAAAATCAGCAAATTTCATTTTTATAGTAATTTATTAATTAATGAAAAAACTGCAAAGTGCAATAGAAAATAATGTTATTCTGAATTATTAATGGTTCATTTTACTAGTTTGAAANCAACAAAAACATAACAATTAGGTACTTACATATGTATAATAATAATAATGTACGGACAGAGTTTTGATCCACATTAGTTTTATACGATGCTTAGGAAAAAAGCAACATGTTATTCTTCTGTCTGTACCTGTATAAATATTGGAAAAGATAATTTATTCATCGATTTTAATTTATGAAATTAATTAAATAATTAAAAATCAGCAAATTTCATTTTTATAGTAATTTATTAATTAATGAAAAAACTGCAAAGTGCAATAGAAAATAATGTTATTCTGAATTATTAATGGTTCATTTTACTACTTTGAAATTGTAATTTTAAAAAATATAAAATGAGATATTGGATGAAATCAACTAATAATAAATTGTTTTTGCAATTACCGATTACCGCAAAATTGGTTTCTAGATTTCTAGATTAAACCCCTTCACGCCCACACTATTCTACGGTAATGAGTAGTATGTATTCTTTTGGCACACGCATGCGTGGGATACTAGCAACGAGATACGCATTATGCATGTGCGAGACGAAAGATGAAACATGAGTGGCCTCAAAAAAGAAAGATACTCACATGTTTAGGTCTGTGATTTATCCATAAACTCTTGTAATCAACGTCGGGCTGTCAAAGAACAATATGGCAGTTGAATAGCAATAATTTTACGTAAATTTTCCTGCAATTTTTAATAATCGGCCGACACGTGTCGCGAAAAAAGTAAAAATTTATGTGTTGAGTGAAGTTTTGTGATGAACGGAATGCTACCGTCTTTTACGCCGCCCGTCGTTAAACGTTTATTGGGTTGGAAAAAAGGTAATGACGCTGATGACAAATGGTGCGAGAAAGCAGTTAAAAGTTTAGTGAAAAAATTGAAGAAGTCCGGTGCATTAGAGGAACTTGAGCGAGCAATATCTTCTCAGAATCACAACACGAAATGTGTGACAATTCCTAGGTACGTTTTGGCGATATCCACATTGTCTGCATCGAAATAAACGAAGTTTAAGGTCATATTATGGATTTGCGCTCCCCCCTTACACCACTCAGTCTGGCTAGTGACCTACCCTAAATGTCTGCAAAATGCCCTGGCCTGGGCCAATTTAACCCATGCTATTTCTCCCTAATGCATCTTATCATGCACCCCTTTTTATTTTCAAGCATTCTCAAATTTATGACAATTTATGCACATTTGATTAAAATTTGTTAGTAAATAATTTGAAAGAGTACTGAAATTATTTATATACCTAGTTTACATTTTAAGAGAGCTGTTTATAATTTTGAAATTTACATTAATTGTTTATTTTCATACAATGACATTGGGAAAATGTGTAATATTTTAGAGTAAGGCCGAATGCTGAATTGGGTAATATACAGCAACAGCGCAAAGGATTACCTCATGTAATATATTGTCGATTGTGGAGGTGGCCCGAGCTCCAATCACATCATGAATTGCGACCCTTGGACAACTGCGAGTTTGCATATTCTTTGAAAAAAGAGGAAGTCTGTGTTAATCCATACCATTATACCAGGATTGAGAGTCCAGGTACAGTTATAGTCACTATAGCTATGTTATTGTAATAGCACTGATGGAGTATCATTAAAATGTTTATGAAATGCCTTTGTTTTTTAGCGTTACCTGCAATCTTAGTACCTCGCCATACTTTAAGTGATGAAAATAATTTATTTCCACATTCTCTTGAAGATCTAAGCACTTCTGTACCAGAGAATACGTCTTTCCCTCATAACACGAATACCTTAGGGTAAGTTATATCTTAGTTCGAATACAATTATAGTAAAAATTTCAAACTTTGATGTTCTGTTTAAAACGAAATGTAATTATTATTTTAGTTTACACCTTTCACATTCAGCTGGTTTCATGGAAGCTGTAGGAATATGTCCCAATGGTACTTCGACAAATATGGAATCTCCGCATAGTGCGGTTCCACCAACAGAGACACCTCCCCCGGGATATATGTCGGAAGACGGAGACCCTATCGACCCCAATGACAACATGAGTAAGAATTATTAATTTTTTCTTTTGAAAATATAAATTGGAATTTTAAATAGGTTTATCACGAATAACACCCAGCCCTCCGGTAGACGCCCAACCAGTATTATACTGTGAACCCGCATTCTGGTGCAGCATTAGCTACTATGAGTTAAACACGAGGGTTGGCGAGACTTTTCACGCTAGCCAGCCCTCCATTACTGTTGACGGTTTTACAGATCCCAGCAATTCAGAAAGGTGAGTGACATGTTTGTAATAATTTTGTTTTTAAACTTTACTGAATTACATTTCTTAAAATTATTTATATACCCCATATAATTTGAGGATTAATTGAACAAACTTTGAAAAAAAACCTCTGAAGGAATGTCTGTAAATGCTTCATTGTCACGATGCAAGGTCTAACATAGCTTTGAAGGCGTCTGACGTATGGTGATGAAACTTAAATTAAAAATGTATCTAATTAAAGATAAAAATCCACTGGATCTGAATATAAATATGCTAACCAATGGTGACGTCAGGAGCCATTATTACTGAAATTTGACACTTCTAGGATTTTTGAAAATTTGATTGCTGTTTGTAACGTGTAATAGTAATTCGAAGGAAAAGGGTCTCTTCCGTTTCGATTGGGAAGTGAACTATTTTTAAGTTATAAGTTCTAGAGCTACTCCTTTGGATTCGTCGAATTTTTTTCTAGAACAAGAATTTTAAAAAAACTATGTACATATAACTTATGGAGTAGCCACTAGACATTTAATAATATTGTATACTAGTATTGTTACCTAATCTTGCGCAATAAGAGCTAGGTCCAAAATGTAACATTTTTTAGACAAATAATTTCTCAATATTTTTTTTTAGTTTAGTTCTATTTTACTTAAAATTGTATTTAACGAACTTTATTTATATTGTTTTATTTACAGTTATCAATGTTTCATGAGCTTTAATTTCTTTTATGTGCTTATTGCTTGATTTCACCTGTCTTAACTTCTTTAAAAATTGCCCTTTTACCATTTTTAAAACACGACATATTTTTTGCTATAAACAAACTAAAGAAAAATAAATATCATGTACAGTCGGTGCCACCCAAATGTGAACGGCAATATTGTACCGTGTAATGTAAACTTCAAATCATAGTCGTAAAATTCAATAGTTGTCAAATATACATATGTCAGTTAGAGAAAACGTAATTAAATGTAAACAAGTAACGTGGAATATGCCGGAGCATTTAACTGAAGCGCATAGAGCAAGGGCTATCAGAAGATAATTGGTCTTTGAGTGAAGTGGCTGCTGATTTAAATGTTAGTAAGAGTTGTATATTTTATATTAAACAACGCTGGCGAGAACAATAATTACAAAGATCTATCAGGCAAGGTTTCGGGAAGGTTTCCAGTGACGCGGAAGACAATGCCTTGGTCGAATTTATCCATAAGAATACCCTCTCTGTGTTACGCCACTAAAAAAAGTCTGATTTACTACAATAAAATCCAGATGAAATTTCCAAAACAACCAAAATGCGTTCACATTTGGGTGGCGCCAACTGTACATTCTGTTACAAAAGTATCCGGAATTTATCATTTAAAAATTCCATGTAAAGCCTGTATCTGACAATGCAATTTGGTTGCATCGATTTGGTTGCTGCGATAAAATCCATGAAATTTTTCTTATCAGACTAAGTAATTCTGTCCCGGCAACTGAATTACATAAATTAGAACATGCTCTATTCCATGCAATACAATTGCAGGGATTGTGGTTACTTTTACAGAGATATGCTTATTACCAACCTATATTTTATAGCTGGTAGACCTGTGAAAAGGTTTAAACATCCTCGAAAGCGTTTTAAAATCCATGGTCGAACCCACCATCTTGATTTTATGGCTGTTGTTAGTATCACCATTGAAGCCGCTATTAAAGCTATAGAGCAACTTATTTTAAAATTTTCATCCATTTGCCTGAATCAAAAGTAACAGTTTATCGTTTACAACAAGATACTTTCAGATATTTTATATGTTAAACAAAATGTGCAGGTGGTAACACTGCTACAAACGAAACAAAATGCAGCAATTCTGTCCCATTGTGTGATAAAAAGCATGCAATTTTATCCCCGCAACAAAATCCCCGCAATTTTGTCACCGCACCCAAATTGCATTGTTAGATACAGGCTTAAAGTAGATTTAAATTTATTTTTTGAGGGACAGTTGGTAGCACTGTACTCTATTCTGACACGAAGTTTCAGTGCGATCTGTCAAGTAGTTTGTTTACAGCTGGTAATTTTGTTTGTCCACCTAAAGTTTCTTCCGCAATTTTTACTATGGATAATGTTATTGAACAAAGAGTTTGCTTAAAATTCTGTGTTACTAACAGAATTTCTTGTGCTGAATCGTTAAAAATGTTGGGAAAGACATATGGTAATTCAGTTTTATCGAACTCAAGCATATGAATGGTACAAAGCATTGAAATATAGTTGAGAAGCGGTTGAAGATTTGGCAAATTCTGGTCATCCTTCAACGTCTTCAGCTGAAGAAAACATCGATAATGTGAAGGAAATGGCGCTTGCAAACTGACATTACAGTTTGAGAGACTAACATATGAAATAAACATATCTCACGAATTAGTTCGCACCATTTTAGTTGATATTTTGGGTGTGAAACGCAGCACGGCTGGTTCCAAAAGAACTGAATTTTCTTCAAAAAGAGCATCGCAAACGTGTTGGGGAAGACATGCTTTGAACGAGCTAATTCGTACTCTATATTCCTGCAATGCGTCACAATGGGTGAGAAGACAGAAGTTTACAAGTTTGACATGTAAACAAACCAACAAGCTGCGGAATAGCACCTTTATAATGAGCCAAAACCAAAAAAAACAAGTCAAAGTCGGTCAAAAATCAAAGTCATGTTAACTGTTTTCTTTGGCTGTCGTAATATCCACAAAGAATTTCTTCCAGATGGAGAAATAGTCAACAAAGAATATTATACGGGGATTATGAAGCATTTGAGAGAGCGTATCTGCTGCAAAAGACTCGATTTATGGAAGGACAATGCTTGGATTTTGCACCACGATAATGCACATCACACAAAGCGATAATTCTGAATGAATTTTTGACCAAAAACTCAAGAAATGTCATTGAACTGTTACCGTGGTGACTTTCCTCTTGCCCAGACTCAAATTATCACTTCGTGGAACACGTTTTAAATCGATAGAACCCATTGCACCTCGATAATGCAACATTACACAAAGCGATAATTCTGAATGGATTTTTGACCAAAAATCCAACGAATGTCATTGAGTTGTTACCACGTTGACTTTTCCTCTTTCCCAAACTCAAATTATCACTTCGTGGAACACGTTTTGAGGCGATAGAAGCCATTGCACCACGATAATGTATCATTACACAAAGCGATAGTTGTGAATGAATTTTTGACCAAAAGCTCAAGGAATGTCATTGAGCTGTTACCGTCCTGACTTTTCCTCTTTCCTAAACTCAAATTATCACTTCGTGGAACCCATTTTGAACCGATAGAAGCCATAAAAGAAAATTCGCTGAAGGAGTTGAAGCCCATACCGGAATATGCATTTAAAAAGTTCTTTGACGACTGCGTTGTTCGTTGGAAAAAGTGTATAGCACAATGGATAAAAATGATGAACTAAATATTTTATAAATGTTCTTTTATTTTTGTTTTTAGGTTTTGTTTGGGATTGCTGTCGAATGTGAACCGTAACACAGTGGTAGAACAAACAAGAAGACACATAGGAAAGGGAGTAAGACTGTATTATATAGGTAATATTATTTAATGTTACAGTTGTTTTTTTTTGTAATACTGTAAATTTTGTATTTGAATTTAGGTGGCGAAGTGTTTGCGGAATGTTTAAGCGACTCAAGCATCTTTGTCCAATCCCCCAATTGCAATCAAAGATATGGCTGGCATCCTGCTACCGTTTGTAAGATACCACCAGGTGGGTCTTATTGTATTTTAATTTGAAAGAGTTTAGGGGATATTCTAGTTTTTTTTTTATGTAAATGTGTCGTTTTTACAGGTTGCAATTTAAAAATATTCAATAACCAAGAATTCGCAGCTCTACTGTCGCAGTCTGTGAGTCAAGGGTTTGAGGCTGTGTACCAGTTAACGAGGATGTGTACGATAAGGATGTCCTTCGTAAAAGGGTGGGGTGCAGAGTACAGGTATAAATTAACGTAATTTTTAGTTTAAATTAATTGACATTGGAAATTGTGGAGTGTACGCCATGTCCAAGACAAATACAATTGTACAAAATTACAAGTCGATTCGTCGAAAAAAAAGGTTCCTTGAAAAATGCTTTTAAAGTTTTTGTTGCTATTTATTCATCATAAGAAATTCGTTATATACCTTTAATCAGTGATGCCTTTACCATATAATTGATATCTTTTAAACCGTTCATCCAAATATCGATTTTTTTCTTTTAGAGTAGCTTTACCCCTTAATATTTAGTTTGCTATTTTTAATACACATTTTAGTTTTTGTGGAATATTTATAATTTTTTTATATATCAATACCCTCATTATAATGATGTATCCCACATTGGTAAAAATTTTCAGGAGATAAAAACATCTTGTCATAATTGAAAAAAAAAAGTTAATTTTTATTTTTTATGCAATCAAAATGTACAAGTAATAATAATTACGGCAAAAAAATAACATTTAAATAAATTGAATAACGATATCCTCGTTCTAATATGACGTGTCTCACAAAATTTGACAATTACACTTTTTCTGAAAAATGGAATCATAATAATGT
>NW_019416851.1:35409-43525 GCF_000390285.2 Anoplophora glabripennis
TGTGTTCCAAGAGCGATAATTTTGGGAGTTTACGTACCCACTTAAATGAAACCACGCTTCATCAGAAAAAAATGTTAGATCTAGAATATCGTCGTCATTCAGATTTTCGTTAAACCAATTACAGTATTGCACACGTTTTCCAAAATCTAACGGAAGTAGTTCCTGCACAACACTAACTTTATAAGGATGAAAATGCAACTTCTTTACTGCTTTATGGCATGATCCATATGATATTCCTATAAACAATTTAGGAATAATGATACAAATTTTAGAATAAATATTTGTTATTAAGTACCTGTTTGAGCAGATAACCGACGTAGTGATTTGGTTGGACTAGCTCGTAAGCGGTTTTCAACATCTTCCAAGACTTCCTCTGTAAGAATAGACTTTCTGCCTGGAGATTTTCCTCTACAAACACTTCCAGTGTTATGGAAGCGTTCCACTAATCTCTTCACGTGTCTCGAAAAAATTTCATAATCAATTTCATCATTTGGAAATTGTTCTTGAAATTGTAAATGACACGAATTCATCGAATATTTCCAACCATTACCATTGTTTTGTCCACTACGAAAATAGGCCTCCAGAAGAAATTTATCATGTTCTAATGAAAATGCCATGTTAACCTAAATTAAAAAACCGATTAGGTTAGAGAACAACATACGCAATAAATTAATTACTCACGTATAATATCCACCTACTCTAACTGTAGTATTGAAAAATACTGTTTTATAATGTCGCAAAATATATCAGGTAACAACAAAATCTACAAAATAATATTCAAGCCAAAAAATCCGTGCGCCAATGAACAGAACGTCAAATTGTGAAATCGCCACAGAACACCATGAAATTGCACGGAAAAAAAAGTAATTTTAGCAAACGGAAATCAGTTTTGATAGCAATTGAGACAGGGTACGTTCATAATCCGGTCAATCATTCTCGATCTCTCTGTATTAAACTGTGAAAGATGCCCCAAAGAGTGACCGCAAAAATCGCCCGTTTTTTCACAATTCGTAGAGAACTAAAGAAAATGGATAAAAACATGTTTTTGATCTCAAATTACTCGACGTAAAAAATTAAGATGAGCATAGCTTTTAGTTTTTTGAAAATTTTTAAAAATCATCCCTATTTAGGGGTTGAAAAGACGCCCAAAATGAACAATTGAATATTGCCAATAAATATAAAAACTATTAGCATGTGAATTTTTCTTTCTATTGAATGATTCTTGATACAAAGAAAGATTTATTCTCATGACTGAAATAAGCATGTTGAATTAGAAAATCCATCCTTAAGCGCGCTCAGGGGTGGAATCATCCCCAAAAACAGAGAATATCAGAAATAATTGTAAACATTCCAAAAAAATTATATTAAGATAATTCACATGTTAATAGTTTTTATATCAATTGGTATGAAGGTTGCTTTCGCTGTACAGCAAGAATAAAATGCTCTCTCAACGGTAATAATAAAGTATCTTATTGAAAATTAAGTTGTATAGAAAAAGACGTATTGTCGATTTGAGTCTTTGCTGGAGAGTCTCTGTGTGTGTGGAGTCGGTCCTAGGTATATGAGTAAGCATCTGGTCGCCGGCGCCAATCCGCCGTAGACCCTTCTTGGAACGCTGGCGCATCCGGCAGCATCCTGCTGGCGCTCTTGACGTAATGCTTAAAAATGGGTTACTTGCCTGTACCCACAGGTAATATTTAAATTCTTCATTTTTAGCATTTCAACCTTTTCAAGTAGAGGTGATTTTTAAAATTTTCAAAATACTAAATGCTATGCTCATTTCAGGTTTTTACGACGAGTAATTTGCGACCAATAACATTTTTATGTATATTTGTTTAATTATCTGCGAATTGTGCAAAAACGGACAAAAATCACAGGTTTTTTGCGGTCACTCTTTAGATTCTTCTTGGTCACGGATACGAAAAGAAATTATAATAGAGTTAACATCAGATCTCCTACTATGAAAACAGGCAAAAATAAACAAAATTAAATTTCAAAAGTATTTTAAAACAAAATGTCATTCCATGTTTTGAGATTGACAAAGACGTATTGAAGTGTGCGTCACTAAATTTATGCCAATATAATATTCAATTCAGTGCTCATGCCTATGACTGCCTTTTTTTTGTTGTTTACATACCTAAATATCCAGTCTCAAAATTAAATATGTAGGTATTATAATTGATGTGAATTTTTCGATCTTCGATGAAAAAAATATATCTAAAATTAGTGTTGTAAAATGCTAAAGAAATTTTTTTAGTGTATTTTTGCCATGAACAAACGAGAAAAAATGGAGCATGAAAATATAAAATTAAGAAATACGAAATATTTTTATATTTCCGGGAAAGTGGTGAATATTTTTTAATTTTCTCAAAAATGCTTCATATTTTTGCACATTTTTTGCACAAGTAATTTTTAAAAAAGTAGTTTTTAAAATATGGAATGCCACTTGTATAGTGCGAAATTGGAGAACATTCAGAAAAAAGTTCCTTTTATATTCCTGAAGAGAACATTTGCACACATTGACTTTTTTGTTCGTAATATTCTCAAACCCATAATGAAACGTTTATGTTATTTTAATAGTCCCTAATGGCGCAACTTTTTTCTATTTTTAATTATCCTGTATATCTAACCAGTTTCGGTATCTCTATGATAAATATCTTTGTCTTGGATATTGTGTGTTATAAATCAAAGTACATCTTGACCACTTGAGCATTTGAAAGGGTTTGTACAATGAATTAAATTTCTGTAGGAGGCAGACCGTGACGTCGACGCCCTGCTGGATCGAACTACACCTAAACGGCCCCCTGCAGTGGCTGGACCGAGTATTGACACAGATGGGATCACCAAGATTACCGTGTAGTTCAATGTCATAAGGAACGAGAATATTTTCGAGGGTGTTCCTTTGGCGAGAACACATGATTCGGTCGGTTACTGTATGTATCTACTATACGTACTAGTTATTTTGATTTATCGTCATATTTGAAATTTTATAAATGATTATGTTTTGTTTTATTGATTGTTACGTGAGACACGTGTTTGCATCATGTTTTTTGATAAGTGATAAGCCTGATAAATTACTTTATTTCTAGTTACGTTTAGCTTTACAAAGGATTTATATTAAATTATGGATTCATTTTATATTTGCCGAGTTTAGGGTGTACGTTTCCGCGGCGTTGCAAATTTTTCCAGGTGTCGTCATCGCGTAGGACAGATTTACTGCCACGGTTTAATGATGTACCTAACATATATTTTGTTATTTGGGGCTGGTTCCTCAAAACTCATAAAATTTTATATTTCTTAACATAGATATTTAAATTAGAAGAACTCACCTCGATAAATATGCAGATTTAAAGTGACGCAATACACAAACGTGGTATTAAATATCTTACAGGGCGACAGTACTCAAAAATTGTTTCATTACCAATTTATGTGATTCGTTACTATAAGTACTAACTTATGTTACTAAGCAAGAACATAACTGCTGTTCAGTACTAGCATTTGTAAGTGTGGCCCATGAAATTTTTTTGGTTTGTATAATTCCTAAAAATAAATTTTTTATAAAAATAGTATCGTTATAGATGTACTTGCTGAACGATAAAATAATTGGTAACCTACGGCCTGCTGTGATTTTTTTTTAAAGAGCTGTTTTACACTGATTTTTTTTATGAATTAATTTAGTCATTTTATGAAGTTGGACAAGTGTAATACATTGAATCTGCTGGGAAAGAACTTCATGAATTAAAACTTTTTTTATAGTGAATTTTTTCATGAAATAGCAACGAAAATAGTGAGATTAAGTTATTTGTTTACATATTTACTTCGGCACGTTTCTAAAGAGTGTCCCAAAATTCACGCAAGAAGTAATTTTGATAGAATACACAGATTTTTAATTAAAAATTGTTAATTTTTTATTGATCCATAAAGTATAGGGTTATGTATGGAATAGCAAATCAGGTAAATGGCCCCCACGGTTTTGCTGGCATATACACAATCTGGTCAAAATGTTCTATGACCGTTTTAAATTAATGTCTTAATTTTGTTGATACATTGCTTAATTTCCTCCTTTAATGCATGGGTGGTCGTGGACTTACTGGCATAAACCTTTGACTTCAAAAAACTCCAAAGTACAATTCTGATCACCAAAACAGGAAATTTCTCGACTGAGAAATGACTGTTATTGCCTCACCAGCTGCATTTTCGAAAAAGTGGTCAGATGCTGTGGCGGTTTTACCATAAGAGCCGCGGAGCTGCAGAACACATAAAATTTTATGTATTTAATCATTAAATATCAACAAAATATTTAATGAATCCAAATGTTCTCGTGATAAATCTAGGAGCTTATATTATTACGACGCAAGCTATGCCCCTTAATATATGCAACCTCATATACAAAATGTGTGCACAGCGAACAGTTAGATGCATCCTTTGTTTTTATTGGCTAATCAGGCATGCGAACCAGTACATGAATATATGGAGTTATGTGGCTGCAATAACGACAGCCACTGCTGCAGTAAATGCAGTAATATTTCTTACGTGGTATTTGGTGGTTTATTTCTGCGAGCGGTACGGGTAAATATTTTCGTTTAGGCGTCTACGGATATTATAGTTATCAAAATGAATAGCGTTTCGTTTTTACAAAAAACATTATTTGGTTCTCTGCCATATGAGGATAAACTAAAAATAAAAAAATTAGGTAGGCCAACACCAAAATTAAACATTGAAATTAGTGGAACAAGCCAAAGTTAAAGTTATAAAAGACAATTTAACAATAATGTATGCACAAAAACAGAGTGGGTGTGCGGGTGTGATATAAAAAATGCATTGTTTTGTTTTCCGTGGGACAATATACGGTGAGAAAGATTTAAGTCATTTAACTCAGAGCATCAAGGGGCATGAAATAACAAAAAATCATTTGTTGAATGAGGTTAACTTGGCCCTATTAGGTAAAATAAACATAAGAAGTCAGTTAGATTCTGTATATTAGGATAATATCCGGAAACACAATGAACAGGTAACGAAAAATCTTATGTATTATCTAAAATCATAGATTGCATACAATTTTGCGGAGCTTTCGAATTAGCACTTCGCGGACACGACGAGACAGGAAATTCGGACAACCCTGGTGTGTTTCGTGGACTCATAAATTTTAGTGCGGATCTTGACGACATATTGAAAGAACATCTAGAAAGGGCTACTATTTTTAAAGGAACTTCCAAAGATATACAGAATGACCTTCTACAGTGCATGCTTGAAGTGTGCAGAAACAAAATAATAACTGAAATTAATCAGTCAAATTATGTTGCTGTCATGGCAGATGAAACTACAGATGTTTCTTCAAAATTTCAAATGGTTGTTGTCTTGCGCTACGTACACGAAGGCAGTCCCGTGGAAAGATTTTGGGGATTCATAAATCCGGAAAAGCACGATGCTGAGTCTTTAACACATTCTATTCGTTCCGTACTTGATCCATTATTGAAAGAAAATTGTAATAAATTGATTGCTCAAGCTTACGATGGCACGACTGTTACGAGCGGTAGGCATGCTGGTGTTCATACTGTGATTGTACCGGGAATTAGCTGTACGGCCCCGGATTTCAGATTTGCACGTATAACTCCCGGAATATAATATAATATATAAATATATAAAAAAAAGATAAAGAAAAAATTATAAAATGGCGAGGAAAATTAAAATTCGTTGAATCATGGGTAAACTTTACAAACGATTTTTTGGTTTATCAACAAAATTTAATAATTTAATGAAATATATTTAGTTTATTCCAATTTATTTATACCGTCATGCGACAGTAAGTAATTCGTGAATAGATATTATTTCAAAAGTATCAAATTGCAAAAATCGTTCTTGTGAAAGTCTGTGTCTGATTTCCTGACCCCCAAATGTGACAATTTTGTCGATCATGATGAAAATAAGCCTCATCACTGAAGATGATTTTCTTCGAAAAATCAGCATCCCTTTGTTTCATAATCCATTCAACAAATTTTCTTCACTCTGTGTTGTCAATAGGCTTCAGTTCTTGAGTCAATGAATCTATAAGCATGAAGATGCAAATCTCGTGAGAATACGCCAGAGCTGGGTAATTACTTGTAATTTAAAAATAGTTACAATTACAAATTACTTTTTAAAAAAAGGAACTAATTACAATTACAAAGTATATTCTTTAAAAAAGGAATTATATTAATTTAATTACAGTTACATGGAAAATGGATTTAGCAATTACTTTTCTAATTACTTTTCTAATTACTTTTATGATAAAGTAAATTATAGTGACCAAACAGAGAAAAAGGAAAAAGTTAAGTTAAAAATTTAAATTAAAAGTGTTGTGTAATATTGCGTTTTATTATTTATTAGAATTGATACTAAAATGAAAAGATTATTCTTATTCANGGTAACCTACGGCCTGCTGTGATTTTTTTTAAAAAGCTGTTTTACACTGAATTTTTTTATGAATTAATTAATTTAGTCATTTTATGAAGTTGGACAAGTGTAATACATTGAATCTGCTGGGAAATAACTTCATGAATTTATTCATGAAGTTCGTCACGAATTAGAACTTTTTCTTTATAATGAATTTCTTCATGAAATAGCAACGAAAATAGTGAGATTAAGTTATTTGTTTACATATTTACTTCGGCACGTTTCTAAAGAGTGTCCCAAAATTCACGCAAGAAGTAATTTTGATAGAATACACAGATTTTTAATTAAAAATTGTTAATTTTTTATTGATCCATAAAGTATAGGGTTATGTATGGAATAGCAAATCAGGTAAATGGCCCCCACGGTTTTGCTGGCATATACACAATCTGGTCGAAATTTTCTATGACCGTTTTAAATTAATGTCTTAACTTTGTTGATACATTGCTTAATTTCCTCCTTTAATGCATGGGTGGTTGTGGACTTCTGGCATAAACCTTTGACTTCAAAAAACTCCAAAGTACAATTCTGGTCACCAAAACGGGAAATTTCTTGACCGAGAAATGACCGTTATTGCCTCACCAGCTGCATTTTCGAAAAAGAATGGTCAGATGCTGTAGCGGTTTTATCATAAGAGCATAAAAATACATACATAAAATTTTATGTATTTAATCATATTAAATATCAACAAAATATTAATATATGCAACCTCATATACAAAATGTGTGCATAGCGAACAGTTAGATGCGTCCTTTGTTTTTATTGGCTAATCAGGCACGTGACCCAGTACACTTTTATATGGGCTTATGTGGCTGCAACAACAACAGCCACTGGGTGTGATATAAAAAATGCATTGTTTTTTTTTTGGTGCTTACTTTTCCATGGGACAAAGCAGGGACAATATACGGTGTGAAAGATTTAAGTCATTTAACTCGGAGCATCAAGAGACGTGAAATAACAAAAAATCATTTGTTGAATGAGGTTAACTTGGACCTATTAGGTAAAATAAACATAAGAAGTCAGTTAGATTCTGTATATAGGGATAATATCCGGAAACGCAATGAACAGGTAACAAAAAATCGTTACGTATTATCTAGAATTATAGATTGCATAAAATTTTGCGGAGCTTTCGAATTAGCACTTCGTGGACATGGCGATACAGAAAATTCGGACAACCCTGGTGTGTTTCGTGGACTCACAAATTTTAGTGCAGATCTTGATGGCATATTAAAAGAACATCTAGAAAAGGCTACAATTTTTAAAGGAACTTCCAAAGATACACAGAATGATCTTCTATAGTGTATGCTTGAAGTGTGCAGAAACAAAATAGTAACTTAAATTAATCAGTCAAATTATGTTGCTGCCATGGCAGATGAAACTGCAGATGTTTTTTCAAAATTTCAAATGATTGTTGTCTTGCGCTACGTACATGAAGGCAGTCCTGTGGAAAGATTTTGGGGATTCATAAATCCTGAAAAGCACGATGCTGAGTCTTTAACACATTCTATTTGTTCCGTACTTGACCCATTATTGAAAGAAAATTGTAATAAATTGATTGCTCAAGCTTACGATGGCACAGCTGTTACGAGCGGTAGGCATGCTGGTGTTCATACTGTGATTGTACCGGGAATTAGCTGTACGGCCCCGGATTTCAGATTTGCACGTATAACTCCCGGAATATAATATA
>NW_019416851.1:44697-61051 GCF_000390285.2 Anoplophora glabripennis
TGAAATAATAGAAGTCTGCAAGTCTGTACGCAATTACGCAATACGCATGATCTTAAAAGTAATTATAATTAATAGAAAAAGTAATTGTAATTGGAAAAAGTATTTGTACTTATAGAAGTAATTTGTAATTCGATAGTTCAAATAATATAATTACAAATTACAATTCCTATAACAATTTTGCTGCAATTACAATTCCAAATTACTTTAATAAAAAAAAGTACTTAAATACAATTACAATTACAGGGAAAAAAAGGGAATTGTAATTGCTAATTACTTTTTCACCAGGAATTACCCAGCTCTGGAATACGCTACAAAGAGCTTCTCGAAATGTCCAATTCTTGACCACAGGACAAATTGATGTTCCTGGACTCTCAGCAACACTCTCATGAGCTGCTTCGATGTTTTGTGTTGAACGACTGTAACACAAAACATCGAAGCAGTTCGTGAGAGTGTTGCTGTTGTTAAAGGACGCCCAGTGTTTAAGATCACTAATTGATCCAGTCTTCCTGAATTTTTCAATTAATCTTTTCATAGTTGATGAAGTTAAATCACTATTCTGACCATATTTTATACGAAAATTGCGGACTATAGCTGCCAAACATTTCATTATTTTTAAAATACAGTAAGACCCCGCTTAACGCTGTTTCGATTTAGCGCTCTTTTATTTCAACCCGGGGATTCCCCGAAATTGCTTGCAGCACTACGGGGATTCCCCGAAATTGTGCGCAGCGCTAGGTTTCCAAATATGTACATAACCTATCCGAAACAGTGTAGTTGTGTTTCTTGTTTGGTGCGGTGCTGTACGGACGCATTNTGGCATAAACCTTTGACTTCAAAAAACTCCAAAGTACAATTCTGATCACCAAAACAGGAAATTTCTCGACTGAGAAATGACTGTTATTGCCTCACCAGCTGCATTTTCGAAAAAGTGGTCAGATGCTGTGGCGGTTTTACCATAAGAGCCGCGGAGCTGCAGAACACATAAAATTTTATGTATTTAATCATTAAATATCAACAAAATATTTAATGAATCCAAATGTTCTCGTGATAAATCTAGGAGCTTATATTATTACGACGCAAGCTATGCCCCTTAATATATGCAACCTCATATACAAAATGTGTGCACAGCGAACAGTTAGATGCATCCTTTGTTTTTATTGGCTAATCAGGCATGCGAACCAGTACATGAATATATGGAGTTATGTGGCTGCAATAACGACAGCCACTGCTGCAGTAAATGCAGTAATATTTCTTACGTGGTATTTGGTGGTTTATTTCTGCGAGCGGTACGGGTAAATATTTTCGTTTAGGCGTCTACGGATATTATAGTTATCAAAATGAATAGCGTTTCGTTTTTACAAAAAACATTATTTGGTTCTCTGCCATATGAGGATAAACTAAAAATAAAAAAATTAGGTAGGCCAACACCAAAATTAAACATTGAAATTAGTGGAACAAGCCAAAGTTAAAGTTATAAAAGACAATTTAACAATAATGTATGCACAAAAACAGAGTGGGTGTGCGGGTGTGATATAAAAAATGCATTGTTTTGTTTTCCGTGGGACAATATACGGTGAGAAAGATTTAAGTCATTTAACTCAGAGCATCAAGGGGCATGAAATAACAAAAAATCATTTGTTGAATGAGGTTAACTTGGCCCTATTAGGTAAAATAAACATAAGAAGTCAGTTAGATTCTGTATATTAGGATAATATCCGGAAACACAATGAACAGGTAACGAAAAATCGTTATGTGTCATCTAGAACAAGGGTCGGCAACTGACGGACCGCGGTCCAGGTCCGGACCGAGAAGGTAAAATACTGGATCGCCAAAAATTTTTTGAAAGTATAAATTACTCAAATAAATTATTTAAAAAATGTTTTTTACGTTTAAGTGCCAATCTTATCATTTTTCCTAGTATTTTACAATTGTGAGTGTGTGAATTCTTAATGGTTAGTAAGCAAATTAAATTTGAGTCCAAAGTAAAATTTAAAAAATAAGAAAAATGAATTTTTTTCTGGACCTCGTTAAAAATTTTCAAAAGTATCCGGACTGCACCTAAAATTACTTGCCGACCCCTGATCTAGAATCGTAGATTGCATAAAATTTTACGGAGCATTCGAATTAGCACTTCGTGGACATGGCGATACAGAAAATTCGGACAACCCTGGTGTGTTTTGTGGACTCACAAATTTTAGTGCAGATCTTGATGGCATATTAAAAAACATCTAGAAAAAGCTACTATTTTTAAAGGAACTTCCAAAGATATACAGAATGATCTTCTATAGTGTATGCTTGAAGTGTGCAGAAACAACATAGTAACTTAAATTAATCAGTCAAATTATGTTGCGGTCATGGCAGATGAAACTGCAGATGTTTCTTCAAAATTCAAATGATTGTTGTCTTGCGCTACGTACATGAAGGCAGTCCTGTGGAAAGATTTTGGCGATTCATAAATCCGGAAAAGCACGATGCTGAGTCTTTAACACATTCTATTCGTTCCGTACTTGATCCATTATTGAAAGAAAATTGTAATAAATTGATTGCTCAAGCTTACGATGGCACAGCTGTTACGAGCGGTAGGCATGCTGGTGTTCATACTGTGATTGTACCGGGAATTAGCTGTACGGTCCCGAATTTCAGATTTGCACGTATAACTCCCGGAATATAATNAATATTCTAATACGTCGTATCCCACACGCCAATATTTACATACTAAGGTTCAAATTTACCATGCCGCTTGTTCAAAACCGGCAAATTACAAATTTCTTTACTACAAAAATAATTTGAATTTCAAACGAACTTCATTTTATAGAGAATCTGCGTTACAATGGAGGAAAGTCTGTTATTTGTGCATTAATTCATATTTAGACAAACTGTGTAATAAAATCTATAAAAATTTATTGCTGGTTGCCTATTTGCTAAAGAGCCCTTTCAACATTAACAATGTGACAGTCATTCTTGACTGTGATAGTTTTAAGTTAATTTTAACAAAATACTTAATAAATGAGCAAGAGGGTAATTAAAAATAATTTTTTTAATATTTTAGATTTGCTTGTAACATACATAATAGAATACGTGAAAATCGGCGTGTGGGATACGACATGTTATAATATTTATTGAAAAATAATAAATAAACAATTTGATCTCTAAAACTTTAACATAAGCTGCACAACATTATTATGATTCCCTTTTTCAAAAAAGTGAAATTATAAAATTTTGTGGAATACGTCATATTAGAACGAGGGTATTGATATTTTATATTTAAAAGCATTAAATTTTAAAGATGTAAAATAATAAACAAGATCGAGTTTGGTTGCTATTTAATTAACAATTTCTCAGAACCTCATTTTTTCGCAATTCTAAAAGAGCGGTAGTTATTGTACAGGGTGATCGAGAATGATTGACCGTGCCGCCTCATACTGATTTTTGATGTGTGGCATACCAGTTTTTGATACCAATACTAGAATCATGNTTCCCCGAAATTGCTCGCAGCACTACGGGGATTCCCCGAAATTGTGCGCAGCGCTAGGTTTCCAAATATGTACATAACCTATCCGAAACAGTGTAGTTGTGTTTCTTGTTTGGTGCGGTGCTGTCCGGACGCATTTTTATTAGTTGATATAACTATAACTGAAATTATGGACCAATTTGTTGAAAATGATCCAAATTTTGACAGGAGTTCAAAAGCAAGACGGGGTGTTATAGATGCTTTATCCACTTATCAACAACTTCTAACAGAACGCAAAAGGAAAACGCAAACTACATTAGATGCCTTCTTAACAAAAAGGCAGAAAATTGGAAACACAGAATAGAATAGAATGATCTGACTGACTTAGAATTGTATTTGTTTTTATAAGTAATATTCGTTTATATTGTTTTTATTTTTATAAGAAATAAATGTTTGATTTATTTTTATTAAAAAAAACATGATTATTAAATTTAATACCTAACCAATTTTCTGTCCATCTTCCCCTAACCCCATTATTTACATGTTAAGATAGCCTCGTTTAGCGCTGTTTCGCATTACGCTCTGCTTTGATGGAACGTATCCTACGCGTTAAGCGGGGTCTTACTGTTTTGCCCAACAATGAAAGCGCATTGTTCTTGCGTGTAGGACTCCATTTGTAGAGTGTAGACAATGAGTGAAGATTCTTGTGGGTCACGCATACAAATTCGAATTCTGTTTTATGAACCAAATTAAAATTTAAGGAGTCGTCGTTGTAATGCTGATGCACTGGAGAGTTTAGTAACAAAGTCCTCGTCTTTTTCAGTCTACTTATTTACATCAGCGTCCCCTTTAAGAAATGGCTTCCTTTTTTTTAACACAGAGTCTTCACTGTCAGCTGCCACGCTGTCTTTTCGTTGGCAACACTTTACCGCACAATTGGCACAAAATTCAGATCTTGCCTGAATTTGCGACACCTTATATAAAGAGTGATTCTTGAACTGGCCAAGCAGGATTACAATTTTTTTCATGCTATCTAATTAAAAAAATAACTGTTCTCAATAGTGACAGGCAGAATCAAGTATTCTTAAGATAATGCTTTGTTCTCTTAATAAGTTACTCTTAAGAATCAAATAATTATTCGAGAACCGAGTACCGGACAGGAAGATTGAACGTTGAATGATGAACGTATTTTGTTTCAATGAAATTTACAAAGTTTAGAACAGTGCAAAACCAAACTCCTTATGAATAACTGGTTACATAACCTTAACCAGAATCATTTAAAAATCCTGTAATAATACAGAATATTTTTTTATACATATTTAAAATTTATTAAGTTTCAGTTTAAAATTCAAGGAGGCATTGAAAATTCCTGAAGATTATACCTAGTAAATAATGATAGAGTTTACTTTGTTTTTTTTTCTCAGTTTTAGGAAGAACCTAAATGTTTTCAATTTTAGTAATTCTAGGTTCAAAGCAGACTCTTTTATTTACGAATTATAATCAGCAATATTAGCTAATTTTCATCTTCAGTTGGTTTCATCTTAACTATAGTAGGATCATATTCGATGCAATCATTGCCTGTCAAGGGATTCAGTGCAGTACGGTTTTAAGGGGTTTAGAAATTGAATAATTTATTTATGCGTTATGAAGGGATGAAGGGATCAATCAGTTCACGTCTAGCACCACTATTACTACAAAAATTCCTTTATTCTCATAAACTATTTTAAATGTAATTTACTATAAATCCAATTTGTTTTTTAAATTCCACATATGTACTACTTATATGATGTTGATTAAGGTACAGATTTTTAATTAAAAAAAAAATCCCAACAATAATTTCCTTTAAAATCGCTTTTAACAAAATCAACAGGTCATGAATTACCAATTGGATCATTTAAATGATTTCGCTACTGCATTCAGATGTTATAAAGAAAAATGGAACTTTGTTTTTTTAATGGGCTACACTGTATGTTTGTATTTACTTAGCTTCATTATACTAAGGTGAAAAACTGAACAGCTAGTTCTATGATCAATTAATTATTGAAACCAAATAAACTTTTGTTTTTAATTTTTCTTTTTTAGTTAAATATTTTTATTCTCGTTCTTCATTGAGTTTTTTTGAGAGGGTTAATTTTTTAATTTAGATTTTAAAGATATTTGTATTACTTGAAGTAATCATAGGCAATTAAATGAAAACCTATGAGAAAATCAAAATATTCAATTACAAAAAGGATAATTGTTTTATGTTGATATTATTTTTTAAATGTTTCGTGCAGGTTCCAACTAATCAAACAAAAATGAATGTATTTCTGTAGAGTAGTGACAAATAAGGATTAGAATATGTCTATAAGTGACCTTACAGTGATTAAAAGCAAAATGTTTTTCCGACATTGCAAGTTCAAAACATAAAAATGTAACCTAAATGATTGTTTTAACGGTAAGTTTTAATTGCCAAGGCAGAAAGAGAATGAATAATATTTTTAATCAATTTATTACCATTTTAAGCTATTTTCACAACATGTACAATAGAATCGTTTTAGGCACATCGTCTCAGAAAAGCTTATTTCATAACATGTCACGGACATTTTTTATTTTACAATGTCATATAATAGTATATTACGTAATAAGTGTTGTAAAAAGCATTTTACGCACGAATGGAAAAGTTACGCTTAGCGGCGAGTGCGTAATTCTATGAGTGCGTAATTGCATTACACCACGTATTACTTACTACACTTTACCTATGACCACTACTGTAAATATTTAAAAACACACCGTCTGCGATCAATGCAAGATTCCTATTACGTCGTACGGTAAAAAAATCGCACAGCTTGGTAAAAAAATCATACAGTTTTCCTAGCAGCCGCCTAGCAACGATTAATACAAACAGTATTGTATTGACCGTTGCTAGGCGGTTGCTAGAAAAACTGTACGATTTTTTTACCGTACGTAATAGGAATCTTATATTGATCGCAGACGGTGTGTTTTTAAGTATTTACAGTAGTGGTCGTAGGTAAATAAGTTTATTTACAGTAGAATCTGATTTGATCAGCCCTCGATTAAATTACTTAACCACATTATCTGACTGTTTTTATGATTTGTATTGCGTTAATAGGCTCTGTCTTTTGAGTAAAAAACTTCATTTTAACTATTCTTAACTTCAAATTATCCGACCGTGTTTATATTTAATAAGTGTTTTTAGTATTGAGGCCAAGTTAACAATCTTTCCTTTATTTGAAATTACCAAGTTCTGTCAGGGTTAAACAAACAAGGTTCTACTGAAGTTGTACATTGAGTTAAATGCTACTACAAAATGTTTATACAAGTTTTGTGGCACGTCTGATTAAAAGAATGTCACTTGAAAATGAAAATGTATAAATTGTTCGAAAACATGTTATACAGGGTGTCCCGAAATTGATGCAACAAAATTTAGTCACAGATTCTTAAGACTTTAGGAGACCCGTATTTTTTATTTAAAAAACTCCTGTGTACCAAATTTTGTGATTCTTGTACAACAGGGTTCTGCGATATAAAAAAAGACTATTCTTAGGGGTGGATTTCAGGGGGCTGTAACTCCGAAAGAGGGGGCCACTTGGCAAAAAGAAAAAATACGGTTCCCCTAAATTTGTCTTAAGAATCTATGACCAAATTTTATTGCATTAATTTCGGGACACCCTGTATAAACATTCAGTACAGCTAAGTATGTATAAATGTTCTAAATATACATGCTGTGAAAAACTTAGATCTTATAATCTTATAAGAAATGAACCACAAAAGCTCAAATTCTCATTTTTTTAAATTATTTTTTACTGTTTATAATAGTCTCTATATTTTTGTAACGATTGTAAAATAATGAATATTCGTAATGAAATACTTTTTCTAGAGAAAAATTTGCAACGTTACCACAATTTTGTTATAAAGGAATAAAAGAAGTTTCTCCGTTTGATAGTTTGTAACAGTTTTTACTAGGATTTGTGTCGTGCACATTTTTTTTTAAATGCGGTTGCAGTTTGGCATCTACATTTGTTATGAGTTTCTTAGCCTGTAAGTGACCATCAATACACGTTAAGCTCATATTTGTACTATATACATTATTTTGATTACTTGTATAGATATAGTTTTTATGAGGCAATTACCAAAATAAATGTATTTTAATTTTCAAAAATATATAACCGTTAATTTACCATTAGTTGGTGTTTTTTTTTTTTTTTGTTAAACATTGTGCTTCATTAAGAACCAAGACACTTTTGTATCATTAAAATTTTTTCAATTTGAATGGCTTTATAGATTTACTTGAATCAATTATTTTTTTTTAGGAGGAACATTTTTAGAAAATCACTTAATTCTAAAATCAATATCACTCAAAATTGCAGTATCTCAAATTTCGGCAATTATAAAGACTTAAAAGTTTTAAAATTGTATTTTTGATTCAACTTAAAAATCTGAAATGATAAAAAAATTTTTGGTAAATAGTAGCCTATTTGTCTTTTTTTCATAATTTTAGGCATTCCCAATATCTTTTAAGTCTGCATAAAAAAATGTTGTGTATTATAAGTTGACAAATTTGAGACACCGCAATTTTCGAAAAAAATATTTAAAAAAAAGTAGGCCATGTATTACCAATAAATCGTCGTAATTGGTTCAAAAGATACATTCAGAAGGCCACTGTATATAGAAACATTTATTGTGTGGAGGTTATCCTGGTTTTTAATAGACCGCTGTATACAGGATGTTAATTAAATACATAGACAAACTTATAAGGCACGATTTTTTGTGACTGTGACAAAAAATTTATCTAAACCTGGATCAGCAGGTCAGTACTTTTCAATCGACAGGGTGTTGTAATTTATAAAAAAAATATATTTTCTAAAATATCTGCACACTTAATGTAAATCAGTGGTACTTAACCTTTCTTTCGCAGACCCATTAAAAAAAAATTACGTTCAAGCACCCCATTATCTTAAATCTTAGAATAATCAGAGTTAAAATTGTTTATTTTTGTGCCAAAGTACATTACTATTAGTACAATAATAATTATTGGAATTCAGACGTACCTAGATGGTAAATTAAAAATTTGAGCTTGCTTATTAGCACAATTCTTTAGTATAAGTTTTTCCGACATCAATTGAAGAAACAAAAAGTTGACAGTATATACCAGGTTCAGTCGCTGACGCATCAACTCGGCATTGAAATATTTGAAAAACTTGTTCCTATATTTATTTACCCATACCACAGTATACTATTAGTATACTGTGCCCATACCCATATACAGGTCTGGTCTGATTGAACTAAACGTGAAGGTGGTAGAAATGTATATGCCCAATTGAAAAATGCGAGCGCGGGCAAACGAAATACAAACAGCTGCATTGAGCCACTGGGCAATAAATCTCAGCTGTTGACAAATTGCCCAGCAGTGCAGTGCAGCAATGCGGAATTTGATGTGATTCAGGCAATTTTAATTTATTATAGGCACCTTTTAATCATTGATATTACAATTGCGAAAGGGAGAAATAATATTATTACAACATGGCATTTTGGAGACCTTTTGAAACGGAACAAAATGAAATTTACCATCAATATAATAAAATTGTTTCATGACAAATAATTAAAATATGTTGTTGGCCAAATGAACATATACTAGAAATGTTCTACACATTACATACAAATTATGATAATTTTTTACCTTTAGCAGAAAACTTTTTTAGGAACGCCTATGAAAGTCATTAAATTTTATTGCCAGGCGTTTTTTATATGTTCAACTGACTTTGGAAAGACTATACATGACTGAACATTAGTAAGTGTGAAAATAAGATGTGCAGTTTTTATTTTTTAAATGAATGGTTATATAAAATTGTGGAATACTGAAAATGAAGAGGATTGTTTGTTTATCAATTTAATTTTATTTTGTCTATGTACCTACCTATCCGCCTATGCAATCCCTTGCATACTCCTAGGTTGAATACCACTGATGTAGATGATTAAACTTGGGCAAAATAAAAATTTGGATTTAAACACATGTATGTATTAGTAGTGGAGATACAAGAAGTCATTTTCATTTAAATTCCCAGAAATTCAATGCCACTGAATATTTAGAAAATTCGATTCACTACTTGTAACTCCCAGTCATATTTTTGAAAAAAAAAGTTATTTTTCATATTAAAATCATTTAGATCTGACATAACTAGAAGAACTCATTTCGCAAAGAAAGTTCATAAGATCGTTTTTTTTAAATATAATTTTAGATACAAAGTAATCATAAAGTAAATATATCAGGTAGGTATCATAATCACAAAGAGAGGAATCTAAAAAACAACAAATATAGTGTTCCACATTCAAAAACAAGAAGTTTATATGTACATTCGAAATCCAAGGTTTTTTTATATAATGTAAATTTGAAAATTTTGCTGGCAGTTGATACCATTTTTTTTCATAATTAACTTCTTTAATGTGGAAATGTTGAATTATAAAACTAGTTCCTTTAATTGAACACCCTTTTATTTCCTTTAATAAAAGCAATTACAGAGTAAACTAGTCAAGTTTATGAAGGTTGCAACAAACGAATTAGGTAAGTGTGGATGCACTAAAAAACTGATACAAAACTGATTTACAAAACTAACATATCACTTTAGCCAGGTGGCCATTGCAGTTGTCTTCCAGACAACACATGAATGTGTAGATGATATACCGATTGTGCTCCAATGGGGCCATCGTTAATCACAATTCTAAAACCATTCTTTAGGTTTCTTTTCTGGGCAATCTTTCGAGCCACAATCAGAAGGTGACCGAGAAGTGCTGCATCAGTATCTTCAGCTTTTGACAGCTGCGGAATAAACTTGCGTGGAATGACCAGGAAATGTACCGGGGCTTGAGGGTTTATGTCGTCGAAAGCTACACACTGAAATGTTTTCAAAATTAAGTTGGATGTTTAAAAATCGTAGAGCGCTAATTTCATATTTTGAACTAATAGAAATATAATAAAAAAAATACTCTACCAAATTGTCCTCGTAAATAAAGTTACAAGGGATTTCCTTTCTCAATATTTTTCCAAAAATTGTATCGCCACCGGCTTGTGCATTTTGGGCAAGCTGCACTTCATCCGCCATTTTTCCGACTTGACACTTGACACTTGACGATCAACTGTCAAAAGTCGGAAATTATAAAATTCTGTCGAGTGTCAAATTACCTTCAAATTTAAATGTATAAAACCTTATTAAATTCAAATGCTTTTTAAGATGTTTTCTAAATGAAGTGTATACCTTTTTAATACACTATATAACTAAATTAATAATATAAAACAAAAAGTTGCAGTTGCAAGTTGAACATTAAACCATGTACTGAGGATTTTAGTTGCAGAAATTACTAAAATTCAAAGGAAAGCAATAAGGTATTTTAAATTTTTACATTTAATATTTAATTAGTTAAATACATATGAGTAACTAAATTAGTTACTCATATGGTTAAATAATAAGTATATATACTAGAGATTTCCAAATTTGTCACCAAACATTGATTTTTAAAAAATACTTCTAAGATTTTTGAGTACATTACCTACAAATTTCAAATAAGGCATCCTTATTGTGACCATTGATATCTATTTATTATTGAGATGATTTTAGAGTCCTGTTTACATATTAGTAAAATGACTATGTACAAGGTGTTATTGATATACTTTGCTAAACCTTTATTAATGGTGGATTCAAGTCACAAATCGATATAAATGGGTCTTGTAACATTTGTCTCAAACCACTTGGTTTTCGAGGTATAGGATGTTGTAATTAAAAAAAGAATCACATTTGTTTAAATATTTATTAGGATGATTGATTTGATTAAACCATCTGCCAAAGATACTGACAAACACCATCAACCTTAGAATTTCGATTCACTGAGTATTTTGAAAATTGAATAAGTAAATAATAGTAAATCTTATTGGTATTTACAAAAAAGATTTCTTCCATTTTCGAGCCGGTTGGTGGCCAAGCGTCTCGAGGTATCAATACTTGAATGGATGGATGTTACTGTCACGGGTTGGATCTCCGCAGCTGTTAGACCGTAGGTAAGGTATAATATATTCGAAGATGGGAATTAGGCACCCTTTTTGTGGGTATGGTAAGGTGAAAGAACATTGGTTTGAATCAATGATTGATATTCGTCAGCATCCCTGCACTGAATGGTGACTGGGGCTTACCCACATAAGTCGTTTTTGGGCGCATATGCGACCTACTGAACAATAAATAATAATATGCCGCCCCCTCTCTCACACAAACCTGACTTCTGGGCTAATTGCTGCGATTAGAATAATTCGAATGTAAGGTAGAATGGTGCAATTAGAATGAGAAATAGAGATATTAGTATTATTTTATTCGATAAACGAGCCACTTATAATTTTTTTAAAACCTTCACACAATAAACCTGCCATATTGTCATCAGTCAAAAAACTCCAAAACTATTCGTATCACAAAAAAATTAGGGAATTTTTTGATAGAAATACAATTTTAAATCAGAATTAAAAAAAATCGGTTGTGTAACAATTCTGAAATTTTTTAGGGAGTTACCGTTCTTTTTACACCAATATTTTTTTGGACTTATTACATTGTATTTAAATTTTTTTGTGACATGAATAATATTGGAGTTATTTTCAATTTATCATGTCATTTGCTCATTTTTAATTTAAAATGGCTTTTTTATCAAATAAAATGAGATCAATTTTCTCAAAAATATCGCAATTTAGTGGCGTTGAAATTATAGGGTTCATAATTATGGTTTCATGTTTCCCATTAATTGTGCCACAATTGGCAGATTTGTGTACCAACTCAGCAAATTTATACCCATAATTATTTATTATTAATCCAAGTTTTGTTATCTATGTCAAGCATCTAGAGATACTTAAATATATATTTTTAATTTCAATAAATTCTTGTCACGAGAACGAAGTGCTTCAAGTTTGGTGGAATATTCAAATATCTTATTCATTGATACTACGGTAATTTCTTATGTTCTATGTTAATGCCAATCAATATTGAATTGTATGCAGTAAAATGCAGAAAATAAGATCCTTTGAAATTAGACTTTATTTTAGGAAATAGGCCCACAAAACAAACTTAAATGTAACACTTAAAAGATAAGCACAGCAAGTTGAATAACACAGTTAATAAGACTTATTAAGGTCTTATCGGTACTAAATATAATCTTAAGACATTAACTACTCCAATGTAGGTGTGAATTAGAAATATGTTATGAAAAAAAAAACACCCTTATAAAGCAAAATTTTAGACAGTACTTATTTTCGATTAAATTTTTATGAAATATATTACTTATATATTCTAGGTATTGTTTTTCAACAGAGAAAAAAAATATATTAGAATTACTAGAATCAGAACAAAATTCTCTGTAGATTAGTATAGATTGGAGTTTAAAACCTTACAGTGCAGCAAGACAAACTAAAATTAAACAGGTATTTTAAAGCACTAAACAATACAAACAGGTAAGTTATATATCACTAATTGGTTCCAGTCGATCCAAAACCACCCTCTCCACGATCTGTATCAGTCAATTCCTATAGAAAAAAAATATTATTACCCTTATAACCTCCGTTTAAAAAAACTTACCTGAACCTCCTCAATATCTGGATAATAAATCCTTTCACATATCAACTGAGCAATGCGATCGCCACTCTTAACTTCAAAATCGGCATCGGAATGATTGAATAGTACAACTTTAAGGACTCCTCTATAATCTTCATCGACAACTCCAGCTGAGAAAAGTAAATTAATTAAAATTTTACTGTAACGATGTATTAAAATTTTATCAGATTTTTTTATCAATTTTTATCAATTTCCTTAATACAATGGAACATTTTACTGTAATGAATATAGAGGTATATTAAAAAATATATATCAGAGTAATATTTTTTTCTTATCTTGCTTAAAGTATCAGTAGATACCAATTTCTTTACATAAAACAATATTAAAACAACATATGTATAAATAGGTATCGTCAGAAATACTAAAAAAAGAAAAATTTAACTCAAGGAAAATACCTCGCACTAGTATTTGTTGAAAATTTGATAGGATTATCTTTAATATTTCAAAGCGATACAAACTTTAATATTTCTACATACCTCCAACATCGATGAAATTTTTCACGGCTAAACCAGACCTAGGCGCTATTCTGCCATAACAGCCTTCAGGAAGCTGAATCTTGATTCCAGTATCTACTAGGGCTTTGCCCCTGGCGGGCACAGTAACGTCACAAGCACTTTTAAGATCATAACCAGCTGCTTTTACTGATCCTTTGGTTGGAGGGTAGGCTTCTGGAATAACTTTTGTGTATTTGAGAACTAATGAACCATTTACTGAAGGCATCTTGGCGGTTTCTTTGGTTTCACTTGAGTTTTTACTGGAGCTTTTAACGGAGAGAATCACTCTAGTCGAAATGCCGCCAAATAATGCTTGCAACGGTTTTCCAAATAGGCGCGGAAAGTTGGTTACCATAACGTAGGGATTTTATGTTTTTACGTGTGGGAACTACACCCAATGTTTTTAAATCTGCAAATACTATTGGTGGAATATTTATGAACAGATCAGATAAAATTTGCGGGAAATCTGTTTCATTTAAAAATTATAATGTTGGTTATTGTTGATTGAATGCAGTTGGCAATAAAAAAATCTACGTAATAAAAAAAATTGTAATAGTACTTTCTCCGATTTACTATATATTAAATTTACTTATATACTTAATTTTATAATGCAATATGTACATATCAATGTATTATGGCGGTAAAGTGAAACTATTTCTTTATTTTATATATTTTAGGTTACAATCGACAAATATGAATTTTAACAGACTATACAACAGGAAAACTTACATTTTATGTTACATTTTCCTTGCTTTTTAATGCTTGCTATTGAAATGTGGTTGTTTAAACCATAATTGTTTTCAAAACACAATCATTTTGTACCGCCGTATTGATCTTATCTACCAATTCTACCATTTGACATTTGACAATTTCTGACAATTTCATATCATCATATAACCCACAAACCATGTAACCTAAGATTTCTAAATATACAACACAACATTGCCAATCCAATACTAATCATGTTCTGTGATAAATCATAGCTTTGTTTTGGTTCCGACAGAGAACGGTTCTAGGACGGTTCAAATTAGTTAACCATTCCATTCATAAGAACATCTAAGCCCAGACATACTGACAATGCACTTGGGTAACTATTTTGAACTGTTCTAGGACTGTCCGCTGACAGAACCAAAACAAGCCTGATGTCTAAAAAAAAATTAAAATATCATAAAACATAAAACCAATGAACTATATACACTGAGGAGAGAGTTTACCACAGATCAAGAAAAGACATAGATACATAATTTATACCTATGTGGCTTGAAGCCACAATAGTTCATGGGAGGGGTGACGAAGTTGTGTTTACATTCCCTCATAGGCAGTGGCGTATCATTTTATAGGGGCTGATTGCAACTAAAATAATATGTTTAATAATTATAATTGTAAATTTTATTTTCCGCAGATAAACTAGTAATACGGGAAAATATTGTGCCATTAATAAGTATGCTAAGAAAGCCTGTTTTATTTCTTAAGGTATCTATGAGATTATTTAACTTTTCTTCAACCTATTTTATTACTTATGAACTTCATACTGACACAATTTTACTCTCATTTATATACAAAAGGAATGATATATTTCATCATACTCTTAAGCTGTTAAATGAATATGATTTTCACGAGATTTAAACAAAACAGAGTAATTAAATTCCATTTGGGTAGGTATACCCTAGTTTTAATTCTAATCACACCGTGTCATACAGCTGTATGACACGGTGTAAAATTTGGTATCAACTCTTAACTCTTACATAGAATTTATAAAATTTTTATATAGGAAACTAAAAGATTGACCATATTTTAAAATTATAATTCATTTTATAGATTCGGTCCATTAACCCTTCCTATCACAAACACATATGTGTGAATTTATATAGAAAACTAAAAATTAGAACAGGTTTAAATTTATATTTTATATAGAATTACGTGTAGATTTTTACATTGCGTGTTGCGGCTATATTACTGGAGTTAAAGTTTGTCCCCAATAAAGCTGTTAATTGGTTTATTTTTTAGGTTGTCCCTATTGAATGAATGTTATGAATGAAAAAAGACAACCATATTACTCAAATAGAAATTTATTGATTATGAAATAAAATATGTTTTGTTAACTTATGCCTTATCCTAAGAATATTATCCTGCATTTTATTACAAAAGTGGTCAGAGCACACTTAGGTACATATAGATATTGTTTCTGTATATGGAATTCCTAAGCTTCTAAACCAGTGTCTTCTAATTAGAAGATTTTTCGGAAATCTGTAACATATAAAAAAAAATCGATTAAATTTTTTACGCCTTTGTTTATCTGATTTACTAATGCTTTTTGGCACTTAAATTTTGTCAAAGCGAAATATTTAAATTTAACCCCAACAGCTTGATTAAATGGCTACGTCTATGATTATTGTTACTTACTTATGGAACGACCGCCATTATTCCATGGCTAGAAATTGGCCTCAATAATTTGGGATCGAGGGGGATTATCCCTCTTTATCCTGCCTCATCTCGTGTAGGCCTGGACAGCCTTCGTAGGTGGGCCCCATCCGTCGTCTACCCCGACCGCAAATGCGGCCGGTGTAGGCGCTTTGTGGGACCTCCTTTTGTCCTGGCTGGGCCCCGCCGGCTAGGGCCCTTTCTTCTGGCGCTCTTCTTGCTTCGCCGGCTCGTCTGTGTAAACCCCGGGGGTAGTGTCATGTTTATGTGTGGTATGGTTGGGTAGGGTAGTGCGGCTATGCAGCCTGGGATGCGCTTTGCTAAGGTGGCCCTTAGGCTAGCGCGGGAGG
>NW_019416851.1:61347-63611 GCF_000390285.2 Anoplophora glabripennis
TATACACCATTTACAACTCCGACATCCCACATCCCCCCAACACCAACATATACTTATACGCCGACGACCTGACAATCACATCCCAATCCGTAGATCCTAGATATTCCGTCTCCCTCCTCCAAAACTCCTTAGACCAACTTGAAACCTGGTGCAACAGGTGGAAAGTCAAAATTAATCCCAACAAAAGTTCGGCTATCCTTCTTACCAAACGAAAATTCCCACAAAACCTCGACAGACTGACACTATCCCAGGAACGCATCTCCTGAAATCGACAAACACGATACCTGGGCGTGACGATGGACCAGCGTCTCACGTGGAAACCGCACATCGTGGAGACGGTGGCGCGATCGAAGACCACCAGGGCTAGGCTCTATCCCTTACTCAAAGGTGGAAACACCCTCAGTTTAAGGAATAAGCGAACGCTTATCAAGGTGGTACTTCAACCGCAGCTAACCTACGCCTCCACGGCGTGGGGTCACGCGGCTTGCAATACACAAACGCTACACAGACAATAAGACAAAACGCGGAGAAACGGTTTGACATAGCCGCGAGACATCGCGCGCCATTATTCCATGGCTAGAAATTGGCCTCAATGATTTGGGATCGAGGGGGATTATCCCTCTTTATCCTGCCTCATCTCGTGTAGGCCTGGACAGCCTTCGTAGGTGGGCCCCATCCGTCGTCTACCCCGACCGCAAATGCGGCCGGTGCAGGCGCTTTATGGGACCTCCTTTTGTCTTGGCTGGGCCCCGCCGGCTAGGGCTCTTTCTTCTGGCGCTCTTCTTGCTTCGCCGGCTCGTCTGTGTTATATCTGTGTAAACCCCGGGGGTGGTGTCATATTTATGTGTGGTATGGTTGGGTAGGGCAGTGCGCCTATGCAGCCTGGGATGCGCTTTGCTAAGGTGGCCCTTAGGCTAGCGCGGGAGTGGAGGGGTAAGGAGGGTATGGGGGTGTGTATGTGTGTGTGTCGTTGTCTTCGTTTCTTGATCCTGGCTGTCTCTGAAACAGAAAAGGTTAGCGGGNTCTGGAGGCGGCAATCCTCTCCCTTGAGACTGACATTAAAAACGCCCTGACTCATTTCTAGCCATAGAATAATGGCGCGCGGTTCCGACAGACCCGGGGCACCCTCCCCGATGACATAAAAAACTTAATACGTGACAGACGACATGCGAAACGGCTTGCCACTCGCACCGGCCTCCCGCCTCCCCCGACACAGACATGACTTAAACAGACGGGTGAAGGCGGCTCTGGGTGAACTGGCCCAGGAGAACTGGGCTAGGCACCTGAAGTTGCTGGATCCACAAGTCGACAGTCTCTGGAAAACGCAGAGGGCCCTGCGACAGACCGCTCGCCGTAAAATTCCTCCAATCCACGGTAGTGTGGAGGTGGCTTACACGAACCAGGAAAAGGCCGAGGCTTTCGCCGACAGCCTGGAACTGCAGTGTAGACTGCCTCAGCTGCCCGACGAAGACGGAGTTCGAGATAGTAGCTGAGCGCGCGGCCCGACGCGTCGACAGAGAGCCAGACAATGACATGATCCCCCCCGCAACACCTGACGAACTAAGACTGACAATACGCAGACTTAAAAACAGAAAAGCCCCCGGACCCGACAATATACATAACACGACACTTAAACGACTACCACACAAGGGCCTCATGGCCCTACTAAACATAACAAACGCGACACTCAGACTAAGACACTTCCCTACCCGCTGGAAAACAGCAAACATAATCCTTATCCCAAAACCCAACAAAGATCACACCATCCCATCCAACTACCGGCCCATTAGCCTGCTCCCGGCTATGAGCAAAGTGGTAGAAAAAATTATCCTAACCCGTCTAAGAACCCACTCCCAAGAACTGCAAGTCATTCCAGACGAGCAGTTCGCCTTCCGACCCAATCACTCCACTGAACTCCAAATCCTTCGCCTTACCGAGCACATCACGGCGGCCTTCAACAGGGGACAGTACACTGGTGCTGTCTTCCTGGACGTCGCAAAGGCCTTCGATACGGTTTGGCATGAAGGCCTACTGATGAAAATGCTCACCAACCAATATCCCATATCCTTTACCAAACTCATAAAATCCTACCTACACCACCGAAAATTCCGCATCCAAATCCAAGATTCCCTTTCCACCACCCGTCCCATGGAGGCCGGTGTCCCCCAGGGCACCGTCCTGTCCCCACACCTATACACCATTTACAACTCCGACATCCCACATCCCCCCAACACCAACATATACTTATACGCCGACGACCTGAC
>NW_019416851.1:64425-110717 GCF_000390285.2 Anoplophora glabripennis
CCCGCGCTAGCCTAAGGGCCACCTTAGCAAAGCGCATCCCAGGCTGCATAGCCGCACTACCCTACCCAACCATACCACACATAAACATGACACTACCCCCGGGGTTTACACAGACGAGCCGGCGAAGCAAGAAGAGCGCCAGAAGAAAGGGCCCTAGCCGGCGGGGCCCAGCCAGGACAAAAGGAGGTCCCGCAAAGCGCCTACACCGGTCGCATTTGCGGTCGGGGTAGACGACGGATGGGGCCCACCTACGAAGGCTGTCCAGGCCTACACGAGATGAGGCAGGATAAAGAGGGATAATCCTCCTCGATCCCAAATCATTGAGGCCAATTTGTAGCCATGGAATAATGGCGCGGTTCCGACAGAGAACGGTTCTAGGACGGTTCAAATTAGTTGACCATTCCATTCATAAGAACATTAAGCCCAGACATACTGACAATACAGTTGGGTAACTATTTTGAACTGTTCTAGGACTGTCCGCTGACAGAACCAAAACAAGCCTCATGTCTAAAAAAATTAAAATACCATAAAACATAAAACCAATGAACTATATACACTGAGGAGAGAGTTTACCTTGTTTTGTTATCAGTGCGTTTGTGTCGGGCACATAGAATGAAAAGTCATAAGCGGGAGGGATTTGTATATCTCTTTGTTACATTATTGTTTATGAGAATTTTACTAATGCCGTTCTTTATATATATCCAGTGTGTATATTTTTGTACATAGTTCATTGCTAAACTTAATGACTAGCGACATCTATATATATGGATATGCGGACATACAACATTGACGTTTGCCATTTCATAGAATAGAGGGCGCTACAATGTCAATTTTTTTACAGTGACTATACAATTGTAGATAGCCACTGTAAATTTTTTGTGGTAGTGTTCACTTCACCCTCTTAAAACAAAGAAATATTTATATAAAAATCGTGAACAGTTTGTTAATTGAAATTTGTAACTAAGCAATAAAAGCAATTAAGTAAAAAGATAATGTACAATATTAGCGGTTAATATCCTGAAGAATATATTAATTGCGAACCAATGTTAATGTCAACTTTTTGTCTTAAAATTACTCAAGTAATCGTCTGTTGGAATTTATGGTACATACTTAATTAACACCCTGTATAATACCTGTTAATGAAATCAGTGCCATTAGTTACTTAAAATAATTGCTTTTATGACATTCTGCTCTTCTACACCGAACTTGTTTTGGTTTCGTTTGATTTGAAAGAAATAAAAACAGACTAATCTGTTTTACAAAATTTCAAGTCTCGTTACTAAGGTCTTCGAGAAAAACAGTTTAAATCACAGTGTATCATTTTTAAAGTGTTCTACTGAGCCTGAAGGAGAATTACTATAATTTTTCGAATAAATACATATAGCAGATATTTTTTTATAGAACGAACTTCTATATTTATTAAAATATATAACGTTATTGATATTTTAATATTATGCAGCGTGTCACAGACTTCTGGGATCAAAAGAAGATGATTTAGATAAACTTATCCATATACAAAAGTGCTTCCTTTAAATGATACAGGGAATTAGAAAATGATTTTCAAGCTATTAATCTGAAATTTATTTGAAACGTTATTTATTCCACTGAATTTATGGAAATTTGTGGACTTCTAGTTCTAGAAGCGAAAGAAAAACGGGACCGCAATGTCTTCTATCCTGCCCAACTTTTTTGTAGGTATGCCATTGAAATTTTTTTTCAAAATTCAAGCACACAATTTCTTTTTAATTTTGCTTCTTAGAAATATCTCATGTAGCGCATAGTATTTTAGATAAATACCACCTTTTAATAGATTGTAAGGGCTGCTGTCATATCGGTAAGTCGGTCTCTGCGTGACGCTTTTTTTTTTTTGTTTTTATCATATCAAAACGTGTTCAAATTTTATATCCGTAAGTCTCTGATTGCGAAAGCTTTTTTTTAGAGGCCTCCATAGAGCTTGTCTACGCCCAAGATTAAAATAGTACAATACTAAACGCTGGCACCGAAAAGCAGAGTTTTTATAAGTGCAAGAGTTTAATCACATAAAAGAACAATTTTACAAAAAAGTGCCGGTCAAGTTTGTGTAGGTAGGTATATCGAAAAGTTCCAACATTTCCTGAAGATATCTTCCTCGACTTTTAATATAAATGAAAACATTGTTACATTGTTACCCATAAAAGAAGTATCGAAAAGTCAACATATATATTTTAGATTTAGTCGATTTATGATAACGTTTCGAATATACATACTTATAGTTAATGTTTTATTAATCGTATATTATATTAAATATAATTATACATTATTTAATACCCATAGACGATAAGGGCAAAACTTATTGTTGCCATTGCATGTAGAAGGTTTTCCAGCATCCTCTGTTTGACTACAGCATAGAAACCAAAGTCGAGAAGAATTGTGGGTCTGGTAACAACATCGTCTTTCTAACGTAGGGAAACTTGGACTGACATCTTCGAGACCAAGATGAATTTCTCTCCATCATCTTGGGAAAGTGGTGTGAGGACCATGCTCTGTCAGTGAACCCCAGGAAGACGGAAATGGTCCTCTTCACGAGGAAGAGAAAACTGGGGCCAATAAAGGCACCAACACCTAAACACTACGCTGAGCTTTGCATCTGATGTGAAATACCTAGGGGTTACACTCGATGCAAAGCTAACATGGAATGTTCACTTTGAAAGAAGAAGAAATGTGGTTATGTATACACTGCCATAGTGAGGCCAATGTTAGCCTACGGGGCTGTCGTCTGGTGGCTGAAATCCCAACAGACGACAGCTAGACAAAAGCTCAGCCAAGTTCAAAGGATTGCCTGTTTGAGCATAACTGGAGCTATGCGAACAACACCCACCATAGCAATGAAGGTAATGATGTGTCTGCCACCTCTGGATATTTATCTAAGAGAAATGGCTTTGACAACTATGCTTCGCCTCAAGAATGTTGGTTTAAAACCGGATGCAGGATGTGGAGAAGTTAGAAGTCGCCTATGGAATGATATCATCAGGAAGACGCCCCTTCTGGAGGCAGACACTGCCAGTATTTATCCCCAGTTTGCATTTGACAAACCCTACATCGTACTCACACAGAGACAGGAGGAGACCGCTCGTGGAGATGTAATTAGCGTCTCCAACAGCATATCGAGAGACACGAGCGGTGCTATGGCAATAAAGAAGCTAACGAGCTAGCCAGGAGCGCATCAGACCTCAACATTTTTGGACTCAGTCCCTCCAGTGCGCTTCCGTTGTCGGCACTTGCTGGAATTATTAAGAAAACACGCACAAAGAATTGATGAAACGGTGGGATGAAACGATTAGCTGTCACTTCGCTAAGGAGCTCTTAGTGTATCCTAGCAAAAACACAGCCAAAAAATACCTGGCATGTCTAGGTCAAATCTTCGCCTGGTGGCAGGTATTCAAAGTGGACACTGTTGTCTAAGGAAACACCTTTATAATATGGGGAAGTGTGAAACACCTCTTTGTAGGGGCTGTGAACAGGAAGACGAGACCGTATTGTATGTACTTACTATGTGAATGCACTGCCGTCTCGTCAATAAGAGAGTTCATGTTGGGAGAACGCTAGCCTTCAATTCTATTCTATATTAGAGAGGTCCCCCTGAGCAAGGTCACCTCCTTTTTCACTGTAATAGATTGGTTAGCGGCTCAGGTGGATTGATCTCCTAATGGGAGGAAGTACAAGGGGCCCAATGGGGCTTAAGTGCTGTAGCTTTGCTACCCTCCCCACAACTCCAGAACTCCATAACTCTCCATCATCTATACTTCCTTAATAGCACGACGAGGCGTCTACTCCATGACTATAATAAACTATGTCAATATTAATAATAAAAGGGTATTGTCAATAAATGGTGGCAAGTCAAGAATGTCAATATTTTGCAAGTTATATTACTTGATTATTAATAACCGGTCAACAAAAAAAAATATATTTTTGGGTTTCTGTTCTTATGCTTAAATTCTGATTGTAGACATCAAAAAACACTTGAATTTTTATTTTTAGTTCTTAAAGTTTGTTTTTGTCTGATTTACGTCGATAAGTATATTTTAATTTATTTCATAAACGAACAACCATATTTGGGTATTACTCAGTGGCATCAAGACAGTGTAAAAATGATGTTGATTCATTCTGTTTTATTTGCGGTGAATTTATTAAAGTTAGAAGTAAAAAATTTGCCTTATCAACAAATTTGAAACTTTGCGAAGCCTATGAAGCCTATTTTAACCTAAAAATGAGTAATCAGAATGAAAATTGGGTACCTCACTTCGCCTGCGTTAATTGTAAAAATACTTTGGAAGGTAAAAAATCAAAATTTAAGATTTTTAAAATTGTCGAGCAAATTTAAATTATACTAGTTGTAATTTTGTAATTTATAGCCTGGTATCGAGGAGAAAATCGACACATGAAGTTTGTGGTGCCAAGGCTTTGGAGGGAACCTAGTGATCACGTCCATGACTGTTATTTTTGTATGGTTAATCCAAGTAAGCGTCGATCTGGTGAAAATGCAGAAAAGATTTTTTATCTTGATCTTCCTTCAACATCTTCTCCGATACCTCATGATGAAAATTTGCCTGTGCCATCACGTTCAGGATTAGATAGCTCTGAAGTTCAAGCATCACAAAGTTCAACAGAATCCAGTGCACCACTAACCAACACTGATGGAAGTGATTTTATGACGAAATCGCAAAGTTTTGGGCCACATTTTATTAGCTCGAGCGAATTTAACGATTTAATGCGAGACCTGAACCTATCTAAGAGTAAAGCGGAAATTCTAGGTTCACGATTGAAGCAATGGAACTTGCTTGAAGATGATGTAAAAATAACTGATCAAAGAGAGCGCCATAAAACTTTTTCATGTTTTTTTCACGAAAGAAGCCGGTATTTGTTACTGTAACAGTGTGACTGATTTGTTTAATGAAATCGGAATACCATTCACACACTCTGTATTGTTGAAAGAAAGTTATGATAGTGTGAAAATAATATTAGAAAAATTAAAATACACAGAATACCAATGGCCAGTGATCGGTGATTTTAAAATGATTGGTTTCCTAATGGGAATGCAAGGTGGATACATTAAATACCCTTGTCGCCTTTGCTTATGGGATAGCAGAGCTGATCCAGTACATTATCAACAGCGTAAATGGCCTGATCGAGTCGAATTTCAGATTGGAAAACATAACGTAAAGTCGGAACCAATTGTTAAGCCCCAAAATATATTGATGCCACCGCTACATATAAAATTAGGCTTAATGAAGCAATTCGTGAAAGCTCTGGATCCAAACACTAAGGCATTTGAATATTTGAGGGGATTTTTCCCCAAATTATCTGAAGCTAAAGTTAAAGGAGGTATTTTCGTTGGACCTCAAATAAAGCAAATAATGAAGAGTGATGACTTTACGAAACTTCTCAATGCTCGTGAAAAACTAGCCTGGGAGAGTTTTAAAGCAGTAGTTGATGGTTTTCTTGGAAATCATAGAGCTATTAACTATAGACAATTGATTGAAAACATGCTTAAAAGCTTTAAAATTATGGGCTGCAGAATGTCTCATAAACATCACATGCTACATTCTCATCTGGACGAATTTAAAGACAACATGGGGGCCTACTGCGAGGAACAAGGAGAACGTTTTCACCAAGATGTGATGGACTTTGAACGGCGATATCAAGGGCAGTACAACGAGAATATGATGGGAGATTACATTTGTGGTTTAATACGAGAGAGCTCATCCGAGCATAGAAAAAATACAAAAAATATTCACTTTTAGACATTAATTTCTTGTTATATTACATTTTTATGTTATTGTTTCTCACAAATTTTGAATAAAAGGGACTCTTATATCCAGTGAAATCTTTTCTAATCATAATTTAAAGTCAAAATGTGAAAAAATACATAAATCAGTAATTTTTTTGCCGAAAAATTGCTGTAGTTTCTACAAAACCAAATTTTAATAAAAAAAAAAATTCCCTTATTTTTGGCGTAGGAGAAACTAAAATTTAACATGTAGAAGTCAGAACCAAAAATCGTGTTGGCCGGTGTAATATAATCGTTAATATACTGTTAGCGATAATAGAAAAGTAAAAACATCTATTTAGATTTAGTCGACTTGCGAAAACATTTCGTATATAGCGTTTATATTTCAATAATAATATAATTATATTAAATATAATTATACATTATTTAATACTCACAAACGATAAGGGCAAAACTTATTGTTACCGCGGCGTCCAGACGATTTTCCAGCATCCTTTTGTTTGATTCCAGCATAGGAACCAATGTCGGGCAGAACACCTATTGTAGGTCTGGTAACAGCAATAACTGTCTTCCTAATGTTGGTCGCAAAAACCTTGGATGGTGCTCTGGAAACTCGCACTGACATCCTGGGGTCCAAGATGAAGTTCCTCACCATCGCTTCTTCTTCCTTAACAGCACGACGTAGAGTCTTCCTTAAAATTGAGTCGCCTCGGCAGATTGTCATCCAAAGACTGTAAGCCCTAACTCCAGCTAGGAGAGATTTAGGATCCAATAACCTGTAAATAAAGAAACAAAATTAAAATAAATAAAAAAAATAGAAAAATTAACCATACCTTAATATTATTATCCAAATTTCAACCGGCAGGAATGGAAGGGTGTTGTCAACAACAACTGGCAGAAGGCGCGACATCTTTCTTCAGTCACTGTAGAGGTAGACAATATATGTCACTGAGGTGCTACTGGCCTTTTTATTACCTTATAAGGGACTGTATGTGCAATGAGCGAGACGTGACGCTCCAGTGATCGTCACCGGAACGCAACCGTACCGCTCCAGTGATCTTTACCCTTAGCAGGTAATAATTGATCAATTTAGTGACAAATATATCACACAAAGTATGATGGGTGTTGAAAATAAATATTTTTTAAGCCAAATGTAAGTGTATACATACCAAATTATTTTAATACAAACCTTGTTATTTAAGATTGAGGTTGAATTTACTAATGTCCCCACATTTTTAAGAAAATTGATTACATATTTATTATGGCAGCTAATTTGTTATGGTGCAGATCTTATATACAGAGTGTCCTGAAATTAGGCGGCAATACTTCTACAGGGCGCTTTATGTCGAAAAAGATTATTTTTTTCTTTCTATGAACGTGGGTTCAAAAATTCTTCCTAATGAAGGTATAGCCACTTAAAGAGGTCACTTTGATGATTGTTTTATCAAAATAACTTCGAAGCCAGTTGAGATAAATTTATGAAAGGTAAGTAGCTTAACTCTTTCGTGCTCATTTCGCTACTAAAACGAAATTTACAAATTTTCACATACGTTCTAACATTGGGGGATTGGGGGGAAGGGGATAAAATTTACTTTAAAACTTATATTTAAATTTATTTAAAAACTTGTTTATGCTTTGACGTTTTTGCCTTTTCACTGAAAAGTATGAAATCTAAGAGTTTTTTTAGTAAAAAAAAGGTACTCTTGGTTCAGATTGGTAGGATGTTTCATTTTTGTGTAAAATCCTTTTAAAAATATGTAATGTTACGTGTGTTTTGAATAACAAAAATGCGTTTGGCGTCATTTTCAATGACAGTTCAGTTATTTACTTTTTGCGAATTGTTATCAGTCGAAAATGCAACATGAATGTAGAGCTAGCAGATATTCATAATAGCTAATCATACGCAAATTAACGGGCAATACGGCGCACAAATGGATGATCCACAAATGATCCAAACTATTGGATTGGAAACACCGTTAAACGTAACGCTTAACACTATAAACAAGATGGGGCGCCACCTCACTATACCCATAATGTCATAAATTGGTTAAATGATCATTTTCGTGGCAGGCCAATAGGTAGAGGTGGCCTCATTCCATGGCCACCTCGATCTCTAGACCTAAATCCTTTGGAAAAATTATAACATAGGAATCATTTGTCTACGAATCAAATGAGACAAAATAATTTTGAAGTTTTGAGGTTTCCGCAGGCAATTCGACGTCGCCGTCGAGCTAAAAGATGTATTCAGTAAAATGGAAATCTTTTTGAAGAGCATTTGCCATAAAAATTGCTATTGAGATAAAGATTATTTTTATTATTAGTGTGGTTTTCAATTATTTTTATTAGTTTATTGTATTACTATTTAATAATTCCAATTGTTATTTTTTACTTTGTCTAATAATAANCTTGAAGATGATGTAAAAATAACTGATCAAAGAGAGCGCCATAAAACTTTTTCATGTTTTTTCACGAAAGAAGCCGGTATTTGTTACTGTAACAGTGTGACTGATTTGTTTAATGAAATCGGAATACCATTCACACACTCTGTATTGTTGAAAGAAAGTTATGATAGTGTGAAAATAATATTAGAAAAATTAAAATACACAGAATACCAATGGCCAGTGATCGGTGATTTTAAAATGATTGGTTTCCTAATGGGAATGCAAGGTGGATACATTAAATACCCTTGTCGCCTTTGCTTATGGGATAGCAGAGCTGATCCAGTACATTATCAACAGCGTAAATGGCCTGATCGAGTCGAATTTCAGATTGGAAAACATAACGTAAAGTCGGAACCAATTGTTAAGCCCCAAAATATATTGATGCCACCGCTACATATAAAATTAGGCTTAATGAAGCAATTCGTGAAAGCTCTGGATCCAAACACTAAGGCATTTGAATATTTGAGGGGATTTTTCCCCAAATTATCTGAAGCTAAAGTTAAAGGAGGTATTTTCGTTGGACCTCAAATAAAGCAAATAATGAAGAGTGATGACTTTACGAAACTTCTCAATGCTCGTGAAAAACTAGCCTGGGAGAGTTTTAAAGCAGTAGTTGATGGTTTTCTTGGAAATCATAGAGCTATTAACTATAGACAATTGATTGAAAACATGCTTAAAAGCTTTAAAATTATGGGCTGCAGAATGTCTCATAAACATCACATGCTACATTCTCATCTGGACGAATTTAAAGACAACATGGGGGCCTACTGCGAGGAACAAGGAGAACGTTTTCACCAAGATGTGATGGACTTTGAACGGCGATATCAAGGGCAGTACAACGAGAATATGATGGGAGATTACATTTGTGGTTTAATACGAGAGAGCTCATCCGAGCATAGAAAAAATACAAAAAATATTCACTTTTAGACATTAATTTCTTGTTATATTACATTTTTATGTTATTGTTTCTCACAAATTTTGAATAAAAGGGACTCTTATATCCAGTGAAATCTTTTCTAATCATAATTTAAAGTCAAAATGTGAAAAAATACATAAATCAGTAATTTTTTTGCCGAAAAATTGCTGTAGTTTCTACAAAACCAAATTTTAATAAAAAAAAAAATTCCCTTATTTTTGGCGTAGGAGAAACTAAAATTTAACATGTAGAAGTCAGAACCAAAAATCGTGTTGGCCGGTGTAATATAATCGTTAATATACTGTTAGCGATAATAGAAAAGTAAAAACATCTATTTAGATTTAGTCGACTTGCGAAAACATTTCGTATATAGCGTTTATATTTCAATAATAATATAATTATATTAAATATAATTATACATTATTTAATACTCACAAACGATAAGGGCAAAACTTATTGTTACCGCGGCGTCCAGACGATTTTCCAGCATCCTTTTGTTTGATTCCAGCATAGGAACCAATGTCGGGCAGAACACCTATTGTAGGTCTGGTAACAGCAATAACTGTCTTCCTAATGTTGGTCGCAAAAACCTTGGATGGTGCTCTGGAAACTCGCACTGACATCCTGGGGTCCAAGATGAAGTTCCTCACCATCGCTTCTTCTTCCTTAACAGCACGACGTAGAGTCTTCCTTAAAATTGAGTCGCCTCGGCAGATTGTCATCCAAAGACTGTAAGCCCTAACTCCAGCTAGGAGAGATTTAGGATCCAATAACCTGTAAATAAAGAAACAAAATTAAAATAAATAAAAAAAATAGAAAAATTAACCATACCTTAATATTATTATCCAAATTTCAACCGGCAGGAATGGAAGCGTGTTGTCAACAACAACTGGCAGAAGGCGCGACATCTTTCTTCAGTCACTGTAGAGGTAGACAATATATGTCAAACTGAGGTGCTACTGGCCTTTTTATACCTTATAAGGGACTGTATGTGCAATGAGCGAGACGTGACGCTCCAGTGATCGTCACCGGAACGCAACCGTACCGCTCCAGTGATCTTTACCCTTAGCAGGTAATAATTGATCAATTTAGTGACAAATATATCACACAAAGTATGATGGGTGTTGAAAATAAATATTTTTTAAGCCAAATGTAAGTGTATACATACCAAATTATTTTAATACAAACCTTGTTATTTAAGATTGAGGTTGAATTTACTAATGTCCCACATTTCTAAGAAAATTGATTACATATTTATTATGGCAGCTAATTTTTTATGGTGCAGATCTTATATACAGTGTGAGAAAATAGGCGGCAATACTTCTACAGGGCGTTTTATATCGAAAAAGATTATTTTTTCTTTCTATAAACGTGGGATCAAAAATTCTTCCTAATGAAGCTATAGCCACTTAAGGGCGCCATATTCTTGAAATAGTGTTTTCCACAACGACAAATAATTTAAGTAATTTAATAACTGAATAATTTGAAGCTTATCAAATAATGGGAATGTCCTGTCATGACATCTGTGTATTGTCAAAGAAGCTGGAGTAAAACGAATAAACAGGTGCAAAAAACGATCAAACCATCAAGGTTTTAGGTACTGAAATTTACGAAAATATCAACTTTTTTATATATAACTCCATGCACATGTAAATATTCTTATAACATATACTTGCTTAGTCCTACATATAAAATTGTTTACTTTTAATTATAAGTATGTGAAAATAATTCTTAAAATGTGGGGTTAGGATAACCGCAAACGCATGTGTTACAAACGCTTTTTTTTAGTTATTATTTTATTTGAGTAAATTTAAATAGTAACAATGATTAAACAGAACATCAAGGATTTTATTAGTGGGCTTACTTTTGCTCTACAAGTTTTATTTTTCAAGATTTCAGTACCTAAAAACGCCAGAAATTTGACTATTTCTCGGCCCGGAATATGGCCACCTTAAAGGGGTCAGTTATTTACTTTTTGCGAATTGTTATCAGTCGAAAATGCAACATGAATGTAGAGCTAGCAGATATTCATAATAGCTGATAATACGAAAATTCACGGGCAATACGGCGTACAAATGGATGATCCACAAATATGATCCAAACTATTGGATGATACACCGTTAAACGTAACGCTTAACGTTACACTATAAACAAGATGGGGCGCCACCTCACTTTACCCATAATGTCATAAATTGGTTAAATAATCATTTTCCTGGCAGACCAATAGGTAGAGGTGGCCTCATTCCATGGCCACCTCGATCTCTAGACCTAAATCCTTTGAAAAAATTACAACAGAGGATTTATTTGGCTACGAATCAAATCAGACAACATAATTTTGAAGTTTTGAGGTAGCCGTCGAGCTGTGAAATGTATTCAGTAAAATGGAAATCTTTTTGTGCATTTGCTATAAAAATTACTATTGAGATAAAGATAAGTTTCATTAATAGTGTGGTTTTCAATTATTTTTATTAGTTTATTGTATTACTATTTAATAATTCCAATTGTTATTTTTTACTTTGTCTAATAATAATTTACTAAAAATAATAAATTTCTGTGAAAATAAAAATTGGCAAAAAGTAAATAACTGAATTGTCAATGCAAATGACGCCAAACGCGTTCTGTTCTTCACAACCTGCTACTTTAGAAAATATTAACAGTTTCAATTCCCGATGATGTAACATATGTAACATTATTTTTAAACGGATTTTACACAAAAATAGAACATTCTACCAATATGGACCTAGAGTATCTTTTTTTACTAAAAAACTCAGAAATTTCATACTTTTCAATGAAAAGTCATAAAAGACAATGCATAAAAAAGTTATAGTAAGGTTCCGGTGCACCAGGTGTCCGGGGGGTGCTCGCCGACGCAAGATTTGGAATCAGCGATCCGAAAAACCCCCGGGTGTCAAGTCTCGCTGTATTTAAGAGTGAAATTCAGGAGAAGCCTCGAAGATGACGTTCATCATCAATCCTAAGCTCCAGGTCAGCGGTGGACCAATTTGAAGGTCATATTCGGGATCAGCGACCTCGAAAACCCACGGAACTCTGATTTGAGTCCATTCCAGGCATTATTAACCGAGTTATGAATTTTTTCTAAACGACTTTAAAAAATGCATTTTTCTGGATGCATTTTGCATTGCACAAATGCAATTTGGGCGAAAAATACAAAGTTGATACATTTTTCTCACATAATTTTAGAAACCGAATGCAAAAAACCCCATCTTGATATGACTTGATCGAAAAATTTCGCAGGTTCAGTGCTTTATTTCCTCGACTATAAAATATCTTCACAAGATTTAATCTATTTTAAAAGTGAGTGTTACAACTAGTGAATGCCCTAGGGGTAATTCAGATCTCAAGGTATGGTACTTGGTAGAAAACACACCCTCGATACGTACATGTATCCGTACATACATATATGGAAAATATGACAAAAATCACACGACTTGCATCATGCCATGCTGCTAATTAATGTTCTGTAAATGTCACACAGCGGCGTAATATAAGGCATTCCTTCAGTTGTCGCCCAAGACAATTCAAGGCTAAGGTTAAAAGGGTAAAAGTAAAAGTTGTCGCCAATTTGCGGAGAGCTGAACAAAGCAAACAATTAATAAACAAACAAGTTTCAAAATTAAATTTTTTATTGTGTTTACTAAAAAAAGTAACTGGATTTACCTGAGGTGTATTGGAACAAGAGAATGTACAGAGCGTAAAAATAACGTGTACTTACGCATAAAAACTAGATTTGCATGAATGTGCAAAATCAGTTACAGTATGGTTCAATGAAAAACAGGAGTGTGCGTTGGTAACAAGCAACAAATGAGTTGATTTACCTAAGGACGGATATAAATAAACATGAGCTTGAAGAAACGGCTTTTAAAGAAAAAACTGACTGGTTTATGAAATAGCATGTTGTTAGACCATTAAATATGGAACAATAACATTACTGTAAACTTCCGCAAAACTAAGGAGATGTGAATGAATGTACATCTCTTAAGAGACTGAGGTACATACCTCAAACATTTTACATTATTGTAAAACAATTTTTCATAAGTTGTGGTTGGTGTTGAAAAGTTGTATTTGTATAACTTTAGGAATTAGTTTTATTTAAATTAAACATGAAAAACAAAATGTACACTGTTTTGGTAAGCAGAATACCAAGTGAAACAACGTTTAAAATTTAGAGGATTTTATTGTTTATATACAGCATGTACAGATAACTCTTACAAAAGGACATGTAGTTTGCCAAATCTCGCTAAAAAAAATCATCTTATTTTTATTGTTCACAGACTGAGATAGGTATTTAATTTTTAAAGTTTAAGGAAAAATGACAACATGTTGTCAGCTGGCTGTAGCAACCGCTTAGCTGCAGAATGGGTAGTTGGGGCAAGCCTGGGCATTGACTCCAGCGGGGATTTGGCCTACTCCATGGGCTTGCTGGGCACCAGGTGGGGGTCCGTAGCTGTTTTGGCTGGGGCTCCATCCTCCACGGTTTTCGTAACCTTCAAAAAATAAATAAATAAATAAATTTTTTACGGTAGCAAATTGATGTATATTTTTCGTACAATTTTTAGAATCCATTGGGATAATGAAAGTACATACCTAGTAATATCAAAAAATATTTCTAATCAATAGATTATAATTATATATAAAGAAAATTTTGTCAAAATTTAAACAATAAATCTAAAAGTAAAACATCATACAATTGAGTAGAAAAAAAGACGTATGTCTGAATTATGTGATAATATTCGAGTAGGATTACAAGTTTTTATACCAGGTGTAACTAACATGCTTGAGATAAAAAGATTATCAAACAATTTTCATAGAAGTATACGTTTCCTGAATTCAGTATGTTAAAACGTACGAAAAAATACTATAAAAATAAAATAATGGAAGGGGGGTAGTAAGGTCTCATGTATGTAGGTATAGTGTTGATATAATTTTTTTTTTCATTATATCAACTGTATTCTACGTACATACAGAATTAGCATTTTTTAAAATAGAGTTTTTCGTGATACAAACATGTTCCCTTTTCGAGTTACGACATTTTTTGTTTTTCCAGCCACTGGAAATTTGTAAATGAAATTTTGACGGATATAAAAAATTATCAAGAGAAATCTTTTCTTAAAAATTGAAAACTCGATGCAAAAATGTGAACAATTTTCATTTGACCCAGAGCGGCACTGTTTTTTTATTAAATCAATTATAGTGATTGTCTATATCTTCACTAGTAGTTGGTTAGAGCATTTGCTGTTATTGCATATTAAGGCCATCTATCCAGGTATGATGTAGGTATGTATAAGTTAGTTTGAATATCTGCGTTAGTTTGGAATAGATTTTTTTTTTGTAATTTAGAAAATATTTCAAAGGGGGAGCATTTTGGAAAAACGTTTATATGAAAAATCTTATTTCTTTTCAAAAGTTCCTATGATAATGTCCCAAATTCTACATTAAATCTGATTCACTGTATATTCGGAGACGATCAAAAACGTAATCTACATACCAAAGTTGAAAAAGTCAAAGTTTTCTTACGGTTTTAAGAAAACCGAACCTTTCTTTGAATCTTAGCACACAACTATGTTGAAAAGGAGTGTGCTGATATACATATATGAACATAACAATTTTCTTAATTTGTGACATATTTCATCACTGAAAATTAGGCAAAGAATTTAGTTACCTGGACAAAATTTTTTTAGGAACATTTGCTTTTGAAAGGATATATCTATTACTTTATAATCTTAAATGTTTACCTATATTTAATTTTGTTTAAATTGAGAAAAATGCCAGATGCGAAAGTTATAGACTAGAAGTTTTTTTATCATACCTAGTATTGAATGTTGTACAAAACTTTTCCAAATGGTTTGGCAGGTTAAACTTAATTATTTGTATGTTATATCATATTTGAACAGAAAGCCATGATGTAAGATTTGATATCTCTAATGATAAGAAAGATTCAGTCATTCTATATTATGGGTACCTTCATCCCTTAAACTTTTTCATTGCCATGCTGAAGAAGTATTATAGTTATTTAGCAATTTGTGCTAAATTTTGTTTAAATTTTCCATCTCGGGGCATTCTAATAACTTAGTTACGTAAATCGTACGTTAAGAGTTTTTTTTACTATCTGGTAGTTTGATTTCGTTATTTTCTGATCAGGTTTTTCACGTGATAATTTTTAAGCATCAGCAGGATGCCAAATTACCTGGAGCAAGAGCTTCGGCAAGACCTTCACCGTGATAGTCACCATCTCCAATGTACTCTCCTCTGTTCAGTCTCTGTGTAGCGTCGTTGTTGTATTGTGGGACGGCTTGTGGGTTCCACTGGTTTCCTTGGTTCCACTGGTTACCCTGGTTCCACTGAGGTTGAGGTTGTGGGTTGCCCCATTGTTGGGGAGCGGCTTGGTTGGGGTTGGCGGCTACGGCTGGGTTGGCACAGTTGGGGAAGTTAGGGCAAGCCTGGGGGCTCACTCCGGCGGGGTAGAGGGAGGCTGGCTGGCCGCCGGCGAGGGGGCCGTTCCATACTGCGTTGGCTGCTGCCAAAGAGCAAGCTAATACGGCCTGTAACATAAAAATGTCTCTTACAATATATATCTTTTATTGGTAGCGGTAGCGAAGAGGTTTAAATCGTTGTTGCTGAGACTGCAGGTTCGAATCTTGATACTGGACGATCGTATATCGATTGTTATCATAGAGAGGAAGTAGATAAGCTACTAGCTGCGCTAGTATAGATGGATTGAGTCAATATATATGAGGAATTGATGCCCGTCGACGTTTGTCTCATTATTGTATTGAATGGTGGTTTGAGTTTATCACCCGATTAATAATAAGTCATCTTCTACTACAAGGTTTGACTAATACTTGCGATTGGAATAAGGGGTAGAAATATTACTTTTGTCGAGATTGCCAACTGCCGTCGATATCATGTATTTTTGGGTAGCCATTTATTTGCAGTTGCAACTTTTCAAATATTTTATTAATTACCATTTTTAATTATATATTCATTATTATTCTAAAAAAGCCTAGACGAGGGTACCGGTTTTAGAATTTGATAAAAATATATATCAGGACTTGCCTTTTTTGCTAATAAGTAGGCGGAACGACAATAATTAATTAATGGGATGCTCGGATATTTAAATTTTTTATCTACATGCATAGTTATTTCACAAAATTCGTTTTTCCATGACGAAAGAAATGAAGATTTATTAGGTTTTGTCTCTAATAGTAAATAAGGTGTAAAAAATAGGCAACATATGTATTAAGAATAAATCACCATTATCTTGTGGTACACTTTTTCATAATTGTAAAGAAAGATCCATTAGTTTATCCGAAAATATTATTTTGAATGTTTATGAACAGTTTTTTTGCATCAAGATATTTTCTGTGATATTATCTGTAAATATATTGTAACAATTTTATCTACAAAAGTGTTTTCAAATCATGTTAAGAGAAAGTCGTAGTATTTTACATTATCTAGAGAATATTTTATTTTTTATTTTATAAAAATGTTTATTGCCTGTACCAATTTATTTATTTGTGGCATTTTATTAATATATTGAGATATTTCTCGTTAGACAAAACCAAGTTTGTAAAGTCAACCCGTTGGCTGAACCACTTTGGGGTTTAAAATTTATTTTATTTATGTTTTTATATAATTTTATTATTTATTTCATATTCGCCATCGCAAAATACCCAGTTAAATAAAATAGTAACGAAAACTAATATTTAATATTATATGTTTAGAATAAATGTTAGAAAACCAAGAATATTGTAATCCAATTTGTTAAAAATGATGGAAATGTCTTTTATAAAGCTCTTTAGGTATATTTAAAAAGTAAACAAGATTAAAAAAGTAAAAAGTAAAAGGAAAAGCATATGTGCTATTTCCAATATAAGAATATCATCACATAGTGATCACTTTAAACATTTTTTAAATTCACTAGATATTGAAGAATCAATATTTCCATAGAGCGTAGCTGTCAATACCTTTTTGTGAAATTTATTCGATAGAAAAAAAATACTGTAATATTCAAGAAATTAAAAAAATAAAAATAGTGATTTTGCGGTTGATTATCACACACTAATCCTTTGTAGTGATTCTTTTTACCGACAATCGAAACGGTTATATTACAAAAATGGCTGCACTACAATCGCTGATGAAGAGTACGCAACTGCACGAAACGTCTGTATCCTTTATTATCCTTACGGTTCTGTTCTCACCACTTCTCCGTATGCGCACACAAACAAAATCACTAATAAAGTCCTTATCACTGGTAAAGCTCCCATAGTCAAACAATTCGCACTACTTTTTTTTTAAGAAAAAATCACTACTTACCAGTTTTACAAACATGTTGTTATTTTAGAGGGCAACTTAAAGTTATGGTGCGGTACTAAAATACCTGCTATATATACCGACACCACACCCTATCCACCCGTTTTATTAGAAATGTAACAGTACCAATATTTTTAATACCGATCCCACACGTGATTGGACTAAATGGACTACACAATGCATTCTGCAAGGGGTACGAGCCTTGGTTACGTACCTATTTTCTGTTAAATTCGCTTTCTGTCGCATTGCGCCCAAGGTTCTCGGTTTCATTGCCACGGTGAATATTTGTAAAGTGTGCCGTGCCCCGAAGACAAAAAATCCGGCGACAGCAAGAAGCAAATATGTGGCTTTAAGGAGTTTTTTTCTGCCAGCGAATAACCTAGTTTGTCAGGTGGACATATGTACACGGTGACTAAAAATTGTATGTGTAAAACAAGTCAGGGGGTGACTCTACTAATAAATATAGTGATAATGGCAGTTTTTTCGGAAACTCATTACACAAGATGTCCCAGAAATAAATGTCAAAATTTTAATCAAGTATTTAATTCTTTAAAGCAACTTTTATCCAATATTTTTTAGGAAAACTTACATTGTCGTCAGTTCATGCGTTTCGGGTTAGTGGTGGGCAATACAAATTATATCTTAAAAACATTTTGATGAGTTAAACGTATTAACAATTTAGCGCTTACTTTTGTGGCACCCTGAATGGAAATAGAACAACATAACATAAAGTAATTTTTTTAAATAAATATTTTGGCCCAACATTTCGATAGTAAGCAATTTTTTTTCATATTATAAAAATATCATCCAACATTTGAAGCTTTATAAATAACTTACATGGGTCATATTGAATAGAAAATTAATAAAATTAATAATAACTTTTTTTGGGGGAAACTTAAAAAAAGTTCGTTGTTCCAAGTCACAACGTTAACCATTTTCAAGAAAAGTTATAATCAACTCTGTAATCAATAAGGGTCATTTTAGCCCTTTAGTTTTTTAGAATTTTGATTAAATTTCTTCTTGGTGGAATTTTTGATTATTAAGTGGGTCAGATTTGATTAAAATCGCTTGATTCAAATAAGCAAGATAAAATGTTAAATAAAAAATATAAATAAATCTGAGTTTTTGAAAAAGTATCATGAAACCATTATTTTGCGAGGAAAATCACCTCAACAAATTTTGTGTTCATAAATTCCGGACACCCCGTATTCATTTCCACCGATTAGGTTATCTTTTGTACAAAAAAAAACAAAACTATAATATTTGTGTCACAGAAACAGTATTTTTATTGGTTAGTTACCTTTTTAGACTTTTTTAAATTACACTTTCATTAATCATCCATAGTTTCCTATTTTAAATTTGAAGATATAATATATGTACATATAGGACGTTTAATCTAGTGACTAAATAAAAATGTGAAAACATTTTTTTCCTTTGAAATATGAAGGATTTTAGAAAAAGTATCTACCTAGCCATGATAGAAAAAATTTGACTGTTCAGTAGTGATCGTTTTTACTTGCGAATTAAATTTGAACAGAATAACTAAAAATATTCACAAACGAATCATTGCACTATATGGCGACAAGATTGTATGATATTATAAAGTGTTAGTTCAATTTCGGTGGGTCCATGAAGATGACCCAAGAAGTGGAACACTTACACACCCAACCAATCCTAATGTTCGCAGGAAAATGGAAAAAATGGTTCTTGAAGATCGTTGTTTAAAAAAGTCTACAAATGCTAATATTAAATATTTCTAAAAATATGCCAACCCACCCAAATAAGTGGAAGAGTTTTCAGTGGTTGCAGGATGATGTGAAATTTTAAGTCATTTTCACAGATCATGGTAAAAGGTAGTGTAGTTTCTGTAGGGTTCCCCTTTTTCTGAAAGTCAATTTTGTAAACATGATAAAAGAACCTGCAAAAACGGCTTCCAATTTCAGAACTTTGGTTACGTGGCTGATAATCGTCGATATTTGTTTTTTGGAAATTTGCTTTAGGTCAAGTTTCGGCAGAAAAACACTGTGATTTTCAATAAAAGGAGTAAAGATTTAATGGACATTATAGATAATGTTCATTGCAAGAAACTTTAACATCAATAAAGCTTTTTTGATAGGTAAAACCTCGCGTCTAATTTGGACGCCATTGATCAAAGAGTGACCGCAAAATCCGCCTGTTTTTGAGACTTTGACAGAGGCGACAGGAAAAATCCTAAAAATATTCTAAAAATATCCAAAAACTCGCAATGAAAAATGAAAATGGGCATCATTTCCAGTTTTTCGAAAATTTTCGAAAATCATCCTTATTTAGGGATTGAAAAGACAAAAAGCGAACAAATTAAGAATCATCAACAGTTGTAAAACCCCAAATATTTCTATGTTGTTATCAAAATAATATTATGAACGTGAAAACATCTAATTTCGTATTTGATACGGTCTTGTTTGGATTGAAAATCAACCCTTAATATCTCTAAAGAGGTGAAATCATCCCCTAAAGGCCTAAAAAATGCAAAAAATATATTAAAAGTTACATTTTTTTTTCTTTTATACGTGATAATTAGTTCGTTAATAACCCAAAATCACTAGGTCCGAAGGAAAATACTTTTAAATGAGGGTAAAACCACCCCTAAGTTCAACCATATACGTGTCAAAGTCTCAAAAACAGGCGGAAAAATGGCTTTTTTGCGGTCACTCTTTTACAGGCACGTAGTTATTATGAGGGAAATGGATTATACCAAATTTGAAAAAGAATTGTAGCACCTTCGCTAATCGTTTTAAGAAAAATCTTTACTCTTGTGTTTTTTGACGAAAAGAGTCAGTCCCAAAAATGTGTCGCAATGTCACTGTTGCACTCTGTAGATTAAAAATTCAATTTCTTATGCCACAGTTGTCACCTTGCAGAATATTTTAAATAGTAAAACGAATTAATTCAATACATGCATGTCGGAAGACGGAAAATGCAAATATTTAAATCAACAGAGCGACACATACTCTACCCACGTTAACAGAAAAAAAATTCACCTGTACCATGTAATTATGACTGATTACCGGTACCATTTATAACATCAGAACCGTGTCATGTTGTCCCTAATTAAAACACCTGTCTTCAAATGTAAATGAAGTAACAAAATCTCACAATCAGATATAGTTCTCATAAAGTGTAGTAGATATTATTTGCGTTTAGTAATCATCTGTCAGTATGTTGAATGATTTCTCGTTTATTTTTCAAGATATTTCAAATGAATTAAATTATTTTTAGTTTATTGCAATATATAGGATGTTTCAATCACTGTTCGATAGCCCTCTTATTTTCTTCTATCAATATTTTGGTTAATTTCAAGTAACTATTTTCTGATTGAAGAAATTTTATATAGGGTGATTCATTAATAATTGTACTTACGCTAACTGGATAATCCTGGACTTAAAATGTGAAGAATTGACACAACGTTTAGATAAAATATGGCTCCTTGCGGAGTTACAGGGTATTTTATTTAAAACATTTTAAATGATTTTTGCCCATCACTAAAACTGTAGTCAACCGTAAAACCTAATTCAACTAATGTACCCAATGCAATCCCATGACAGAAGACATCGACTTGACTAATAATAATATGACAAATAAATTACATAATAAAATAAAAATGATTGTGCAGCCATATGTTTAACTTTAAAAATCTCGAGAAATAATGACTTTACGGCTATGAAGGAATAGTAGGTTAATTGCATAGAAATTATTGAAGAATTGAAAAATTGTACCAAAATAATAATTCCGTCAGTCTCGTAGAAGTTAGAAATGGGACACTGCCCCTCTACCTCTGCCGTACGCCTCTGGTAGTAGCCATGAATGATTTTGTAGCATATTTTAATATGTTCTAAGGTATCTAAACTTTATGCCAAGTTTGATAGAGTTAAAGTAATGGGCAAAAATCATTTAATTTTTGTTTAAATAAAACACCCTGTAACTCCGTAGGGAGCCATATATGGAATTTCATGCCTTATCCTTTCCTGCAACTCTTCGATATTTTGTGGCCTATTTTTGTAGACTACATTTTTTATGAGACCCCACAGAGAAAAGTCAAGCGGCGTCATATCGGAAGACCTAGATGGCCATTCTATTGCCCCTCTGCGTTCAATCCATTTATCAGGAAAAGTTTCATCTATGTAGATTGTAGATATGCTCGTACCACACGTTCAAAATGTTTAGGATCTCCATCATGTTGAAACCATATTAGTACTGCCATGCCGGTACGAGGTATGATTTTGTTTTCTATTGAAGTAGGATCGTTTTGAACGTATTTTTTTCACTGTTTGGACATCTAGATCAAGTAGTTACCTACTACATGATTACATTTTACAATTAGTTGGAGGTGCAGCTGTTAAAATACCTATGAATAAATATTTTTCTTCTTTTTCATATTTTTGGAAAATAACTAAGAATAACTGAAAAATTTCATGTGAATTTTGTTACATCAACATGATAAAAAATTGCGATAAAGTATTTCAAGGCATCATTTGTGTTTTAGACGTCTGCTCTATGTGTTTTGGGTGTTTAAATCGTTAGGAAGATTTTAATTTGTGTAATATGGGGTGTCCGAACATTTTTAGTAAAAAATATTTGGGTAAATACAAGATGTTTCTAAAATATAGTATCAAACTGAAACAGATTATAGGAAATGTATTTTTTAGCATATAATTTTAAGTGGTTTAATATTAGATACAAATGAAACTAGGTACACATCTTTATACAGGGTGACCCATTAAGAATGGAAACACTCGCGTACAAAAGTTGTTTATGGACCGATTTGAACCGGTTTTTTTTAAAAAGATAGATCTCCAAAAGCTCTATCTTGATGCAAAATTTGAAGACGAAATTTTGATTTTCAAGGCCTACTACGAATTTTTTTTTAAGTGAAAAATAGCAAAATTTTGTTAGCGATTTTTTTATAAAAAATCTGACTACACCACTGGATTTAGGAACCCCTCAAATGCATTTGTACCAATTTTTGCGAAAAAAAGTTTGCCCCTAAAAAAGTTATGACAATATCGGCATCACCAGTGTTTGCCGTTGTCGGTGAACCTATTCTTTTAAAGGGAAACAAAATTAAATAACAAACACTGGTTTAATCATTATTAATAAGAATCATAAAAACTAGTATACGTAAAATAAACAACAAGTTCGTCAAATTATTATTATTTCGTGGTTATTATGCCAAAACTTACAAATATTACCTTCTTAGACAAAAATAATTACATTTATAATTTTTTTATTCAAAAAGCCACTGGATTCTACAACCATAATCCAATTCTTTGTGAAGAATTTTCTGAAAAAAATATTACGAGAAATCCAGAAAATAACGTTGCTTAAAAATAATATGAACAAAATTTGGTAGGCTGTGAAAAATAGAAGTTTAGACAACAAATGTCAAACTTCACAAGTAGTGGCACATTGTAATATTTTTTGTGCATGGTTAAATAAGTTCCATAATTCTTTGCGATGGCTCAAAGTTTAACTTTACATGAGAAAATTGAAATAGTACGCCTTTCTGGAGAAAATGATCGGACGGCAAGAGAGGTGTGTATAATTTTTAACAACAGACATCCAGATAGACCTAATATTACGCATAGCACAGTTTTTAAAATAAACAATACTTTTATGGAATATGGTGCTGTATCAAAATGCATTTTAAAAAGGGACAATCAACAGAGAAGACGTATTCACGAGCAGGAAATTTTAAATTATTTTACAAACAATCCTCAGAATAGCCTCAGGATTGCTAGTTTAGATTTAAATTTACCTAGAGATAGTATCCGACGCTGCCAAAAAAAAATAACATAAAACCCTATAAACCTAAGTTTCTTCACACTCTGGAACCAGGCGATAATGAGAAACGAATGGAGTTTTGTCTCTGGGCACAGGGACAATATCTCAATTACCGATTTCTTTTAAAAAATATCTTATTCAGCGATGAGGCCATATTCACGACTAATGGAATTGTATCATCACAGAACTCGCGGTGTTGGGTTTCAGAAAATCCAGAGTGGATAATTAATTGCCGAAGACAATATAGTCAGAAAGTTAACGTTTGGTGTGGGATACTTAACGAGAGAGTCATTGGTCCGTTCCTCTTTGAAGGGAATATGAATGGCGAACAATTTCTACATTTCCTTCAGAACGAATTTTTTAATACAGTCGATAATCTTCCATTACAAGAAAGAGTAAATCTACATTTTCAGTTGGATGGATGTCCAATACACAATGCGAGACAAGTCAGGGAGTGGCTTAACGAGAATTTCCCCAATCATTGGATAGGTCGAAACAGTCCATTAATTCATTGGCCACCCCGATCTCCGGACCTTACTCCACTTGATTCTTTTCTGTGGGGCTTTATTAAGTCCAAAGTTTATAAGACACGGCCAAATAACCGGGAGGTATTGTGCACTAGAATAAGGGAAGCGTGTGAGGAGATTAACGCGCATCAATTACGAAATGTTGTAAAAAATATAAAAAAACGTTATGAAAAATGTATAGAATTAAACGGAGGATTAGTGGAAGCTACAAAAATTTAAATTTAATGACGTGATTAGTGTAAATCAATTTGATAGACTCCTTTTTCATGTTTAAAAATGTAATTTTTGAATAATTTTTTTATCAATTGTTTATATTAGAGTAATTGTTGTTTATTTTGTGTATACTGGTTTTTATGATTTTTATTAATAATTATTAAACCAGTGTTTGTTATTTAATTTTGTTTCCCTTTTGGTTCTATTCGGTTTTTATAAAAGAATAGGTTCACCGACAACGGCAAACACTGGTGATGCCAATATTGTCATAACTTTTCTAGGGGCAAACATTTTTTCACAAAAATTGGTACAAATAGATTTGAGGGGTTCCTAAATCCAGTGGTGTAGTCAGATTTTTTATAAAAAAATCGCTAACAAAATTTTGCTATTTTTCACTTAAAAAAAAATTCGTAGTAGGCCTTGAAAATCAAAATTTCGTCTTCAAATTTTGCATCAAGATAGAGCTTTTGGAGATCTATCTTTAAAAAAAAACCCGGTTCAAATCGGTCCATAAACAACTTTTGTACGCGAGTGTTTCCATTTTTAATGGGTCACCCTGTATAACAGATTGCAAAAGTTTTAAGGGGTTGTGGCATTTTGTTCATTTGCAATGGTGGAATTATTGGCGAATTAAGGATTTATTTATCTCCAAAAATATCCAGCATTTTCGAAATTTTATTAAGATTTCAAAAAAAAATTTCTTAAAAATTACAGAGTTATTTCGACATCGATAACACCGTTTTCGAAAAAATTAGCACTAAATATTTTTTTGCACTTTGATGCCTACCTATTCCAAAAATGACTGGTGTCACAGATTGCTTTTAATTTTTGCTGTAAGTCATATTGTACCAATTAAAATAAGAAAAAAAGAGATGTGAGAAAATTGGAATTCTGGTATGCTTAAGATCTACCGAAATTTTAGAGCTAATGAATATTCTATCTGGAAAACAGTAGATATTAGTATCAATGTTCTTATCAATTTATTTTCTTATTCATTCTTACTTATATTATTAGTTATTTCTTATTTGAATGTCTCAGCAAAGTTTAAAAGGAATCCACGGCATTTTCGGAATATGTCATTTAAGTGTATAAAAATGTTTATTGCTAATTTTCTAGGAAACGGTGCAGATTAACGATATTGAGGAGGGGTACTTTTTACCATGACAATATTTTTAAGATAAAAAATTCTCAATTACTCCCTACAACTGCGCCATTCTGCAGGAAAACTGTTGTTTCTTGAGACTATTGCTATTTATAAACTAAAATGCTATAGAGTTTCATTCAGAACTGGTCAACCGTTTTGGAGTTAAGATGTAATTAGTGGTGTAGTTTTATCCACCTGTAAATTTTTTTTATTTCAAAGTATTTACGGACCAATAGACAAAAGGACCTTCTTGTCAAAACTGATATTTCCTATATCTTATTTCAGTGTGGCACCATATTTTAGAAACACTTTGTAAAATATTTCTATGGTACATTTTCGAAAATTCAATGTTAACTTAGTTATAGAACCTCAAAATTTTTCTAAATTAACATTGTTATAACTTTTTTCATGAAGCAAAATTTTTTAAATTTGTTACATTTAAAATCAATGCATGATTCGAACATATAGGCGAGCGGTTCACCCCTAAAAAAAGGCATGAACCGACTAAATTTTTAAAACAAAAACCTACAGCATCGATTTTTTTTTATTATATGTGTATTTTTCTGATAATTTACATATTCTTTTTATATTTTTTGGCAAAATAAAAAAAGTTTCATGCTGTAGGTTTTTGTTTTAAAAATTTAGTCGGTGACCTTCATTTAGAAGCATATTTTTAGGGGTGAACCGCTCGCCTAATAAAATAAACACGTGTTATACATAATACGTAAGCTTTAAAATCTGCCAAAACATCTTTAATTACATCAACTGATTTGTAAAAATTGTGAATATTTAGTTGCAAAATATTAAATCTCTAAGATTTTTCTCAGAAATAGTTAATATTATCTATATGGAAAAAGGGGATGTTTCTATATTATAGTAAATAATGATTTGTGCCATTTTTTGAAGAAAATTGTTCTGAGTGTTTTAAGGCAATATAATTTTGACTTATATGTTAGTAGGTGCAGCTTGAGCAGCTTGTGTGTTTCAAGTTTTGCTCATTAATAGATGCGCCAAATTTGAAAAAATCGCTTATCTGAAGTAAAATTATCAAACTAAAAGGAAATAACTTTAAAGGGAATATTAATTTTTGGAAAAAGTATTTACCACAGGAACTTTTACCGCTATATTTGTGGACAAATTCACCACCTAAGTTTAAGTTCATGTGGGTATCATTTTGCTTCATCACATCTAGTAACATGATCAGTTTGAAATCGTCTATTGTCAGGCTTTTATATGCGACTGAAGAAAATACTGTTTCTAAGTAACTTCGAGTCTCGTACTATAAAGTAAATTAAGTCCACCTTTAAATTCCAGTTATTTGCTCTTATTAGATACACCTTCATTTATGAATATCAATTGACAAACGCATTTTAATTAAAGCAATGAAAGTAACGCCGGTAAAGGTCATTAAATAGAGTGAACTATTTAACTATTTAACATTAACATACATATTTTAATTACAGCAATTCAGCAGAATGACTGGTAAAAATAATTTTGGTATTGTGCTACTTGCTACGTACATACAAGCTACATACATATCTTATTATGAATTTTTCCATGGCCTCAAGCCGCATATTTGTTTCTGCTACCTATTTCAGCTTACTTCCGCAATTGTATGTTACAAGATCAAAAGTTTTTTTACGTAATAAATTGTTTGAACTGTGTTCGATTGGTATAGGTAACTGTGTTGAACAAAAAATAATTACCTATATCGATATAAAAATTGTGAGTGATTGGTGAATAACAAAGGCCTTTTGTTATAATTTTCCTCTAATTCGATTGACAAACTAGGTTATGTTTCTTTTCCAACTGATCTGTAACAATGTACGAGTAAAAAAATCATTTTTTCATCGAAACGTAATTGTACAGGATGTCTCAAACTTGATAGTATGGGCATACTGTGAGGTTACAAAAATTTAAATTAAATTTGGGACACGTGGTGTTAAATGGGATGGGATCCATTTTCAATAGAAAGTATTATCTTTGGGATTTGATAGAAACCACTAATGACGCCATCAATTATATTTTTTCCAGAAACATACCCAAATTTTTTTCTTGCTAAAAAACAAAAATCATATTAGTGGAAGGATCAAGTAGTCGTTAGAAAATAATTGAATGTTCGCTGTTTAAAGTGCATAAATGTCACAAAATACTTGTCATTACTCAATACGAACGTCAAACGTATAACTTTTGTGCTTACAAAATGTTTTCTTATTCAGAAAAAGTCGATTTGTTGCTAATTTACGGCGAGTCACAAAAAAATTAAAGAAGAGCTGTAGAGTTATATCGAGAAAGGTATCCAGAGCGTCTCATTCCTGATAATAGAACTTTTACAAGATTGGAGGAGACCTTGCGACGAAATAAAGATGCATTTGCTGTTCGGAAAAATCAAATAATTGACCGAAGGCTAAGAAACAATACAGCTAGACTGTTACAGAATTTTGAATAAAATCCACGAAATTCTATACGGCAGGCTAGCTGGGAATTGAATTCGGATAAATCAGCCTTTCAACAAATTTTAGAGACCAATGGGTATCATGACTGTTACAGAATTTTGAATAAAATCCACGAAATTCTATACGGCAGGCTAGCTGGGAATTGAATTCGGATAAATCAGCCTTTCAACAAATTTTAGAGACCAATGGGTATCATGACTACAAAATTCATATTTTGGATTATTTGCCTGAGCATCACATTGAAAACAGACTTAATTTTATAGCTTAAATTGTAGTAAATGTAGAAACTGTTGATCAGAACCTTTCTTGGCACGTTCTTTCGACGGACAAAGTCGGTTTATCAGTAATGGTTTGCCAAACAGGCGCAACGAACAGTACTGGTCCATTGAAAATCTCCACATTGTAAATCCAGTCCAAAACCAAGGCCATTTTGGAGTAAATGTATACCGACATTATAACGAGCGTGGTCGAAGTCGGCTCTGACACATTGGACGTAGGGAGTAGCTTATAGCGACCAACTTAACCTCATTTCTCAACGAGCTGTATAGCAGCTGTCAGTTTCAATAACGTTAATGACTATATAACTTTATTTTAAAGAATAATCGTGATAACAATAACAAACAATTAAAGGAGCTGCGGAAAGTGTCCCCCTCCTTGTTATAACAATAAATTAAAGCAGCTGCTGAAAGTGTCCCCCTCCTTGTTCCAAGCACTTTTCACACCTGTTCCTCAAAGAATTAAAGACATTTTCTAAGATGCTCGGGGTATTGTTAATTTCACGAATCTTGTCTATAAGTCGAGCCTGCAGATGGTTTAAATCAGGAATAGGCAGTTCAAAAATAGTGTTTTTAAGGTAAGGCCACAAAAAGAAATCACACGGCGTAATATCACATGACCTCGGTGGAAATTCATGTTCAGCATTGAGACTTATTAGTCGATTTTGGAAAACTTCCCTCAACATATTCATCGTCTCGCCTGCCGTATGTGCCCTTGCGCCATCTTGTTGAAAGTAAAAGTTTGTAATTTCGTTTTCTTCCAGCTGGTTAACAAAAGGAGCGATAATTTCTTCTCTATACCTTTGCGCAGTAAGAGTACCATTAAAAAAAATAGGTCCATAAATCCTCCTTCGATTGAGAGCACACCAAACTCCAATTTTTTGAGCGTGTAGAGGGCCCTCGACAAAAAAGTTATCTGGTTTTTCAGAAGACCACATTCTCATATTCTGTGAGTTTACGTAACCACTTAAATGAAACCAGGCTTCATCAGAAAAAAAGGTGATATTATGAAGTTCACCGTAGTTGTTTAAAAACCATTCACAAAATACAGCCCGTCGCGGAAAATCAACTTCATGAAGTTCTTGCTGACAAGTTAAACGATAGGAGAACAAACGCAAATCTTTTTTTAACACTGTGTGGCAGGTACCGACTGATACTCCCACCATTTGTGATAAAACACGTACAGAAGTTCTTGGCGCATTTTCCATTATTTGTTGGACATTTTCTTTTAATTCTTCAGTCCGCTTTTTAGGTCGGCCGCTTCCTTCTTTTCTTGTTACACTGCCCGTTTCACGAAAAACATTAACACAACGCTGAACTGCACTTTGAAAAATTTTGTACTCAACAACGCCGGGAAATTGATTTTGAAATTCTATGAAACATTCCTCAATAGAATACTTCCATATTCCATCAATCTTGCGTCCATTTCTAAAGTAGGACTCTATGATAAACACTTTTTGTTCTTGAGAAAACATCATTTTAAACGCTTTTTAAAACGAAAATATTCAAATTGATAGCGGCGATATAGCGCTTTGACAGATGACGTTTAAGTTCATTTGCTATACGCTACACTCTACGTCCAAATTTTCAGAACCAACTTGACCACGTTTTTATTTGAACGCTCGTTACCTACAGGAAATGTAAGAATACTTAATATTATAGTCCCTACGAGCTGCAAATAATTAGTTATTTGAGAAATCTTTTCTTGTTCCGTAGTTCTTCTTTTAAGTATGCTTCTATTTTTCATTTTACTTACTATGATGCAAATATGAAATATAATAACAGCTGCACAAAAAAAAAAGTCTTGTTCAAATGACTAGAATACATTAAGCCCATGTATTTTGAGCCGCTGAAACTGAATCCGATGTCAGAATTACCACAGCAAATCACCAGATGTTTCTAACATTAAAAAATGTTTAAGAACCCCACACAATTTACAAATCAACATTTAAAATCTAGGTATGATTTATCAGCGGCTGAAACTAGTTGTCAGATCTTCATATTCCCATGTATCTTGACCCGCTGAACATTAATCTAAAGTCAGATTTGGCCCATAAAGTGACAAATCCTTCCTTTAAAAATGCTTAATAAATTAGCTTCTATGATCCAGGTATGATTTACCAGCGACTGAAAATCGTAGTCTGACCGATGCATTCCCGTGTATTTTGACCCCTGATTCCGAATCCGATGTCAGAATTGCGCCAGCCAACCTGAAAAATAGCTTAAAATCGTTAATATAAGGTTCATTTCTAATCTTTAACATCATTGAAGTTGCTGACATTTAATTGTTTCGCTCTGTAATTTTTTTTTCTAAAATATCTAGTTTATTTATCGAGGACAAGGAATTTTGGGTGGCAGTAGTAATTTTTTGCGGTATTATTTTGTAAGTGTACCTAGAATTTACAATGGAAGGTGTAAATATTAGTGCATTCGTCCTCGACAACACCTCTGAACAACCACTCCCTGTAAAAAATAGTTATTCAGAGCATTTGCGGGATACTTTCTAAATAAAATTCTCATAATTGCAGAAAAAAATGCGAGCTTATAGACGTCGGGCGCTTGTTTTGTATGACTGAAGCGGACGGCAATGGGTAAACCTTAATCAACTGCAACAAGCAAGCTCATAACATACTTAACTTGATAAAAATGTATATCCTGTATTATTTTTTTGTATAAAGTGGGATTGTTTTATTTATTGCTTTGGGTGTTCTGCAAATATGCCCCTTGATGTTGTTGCAACATGTCATAATGCAATTCAACAGATTTTTAATTTTTTGAAATTCTCTTTTTATTTAAAATAATTTGTTCTTAGCATATTACAAATCAATTTTATAAAAAAATGTAACTCGGAAATTGAGTTGCAAATACTTAAAAATTTCAGGTAAAATTTGAGGAAAATATTGAGTTTACTTCTAAAAAGTAGTGGAATGCATGAATGTGCTGTAAAAGCAACATTTTGTTAATATATTTGTATTTGTAACACTTATTTTTCATGTTTTTTTTTTTATTGAAACCTTTGAATTATCTTCATATATTCAATAAAATGTTCATGTAGATATATCTCCATTTGGATGCAACAATTAAGTATTTAATCAGGAATTAGATAGATTTGCTTCTATTCTTATATGACGTAAGTACTTTTGTTATAGACTACAAATACTGCTAACAATTATTGACGAAAAACAGTTGTTTATTTCATTGATTTTATAATGATTTCATAGGGTGGTTATTTGCTTGTCAAAATTTTGCTTTTCAAATTTTACGTAAAATCAGTTACGATTTTCGTTTATTCTCTCAAACTGAACCTCAAATAAGAAATTGTTTTATTTCTAATGGGCCATTATAGTAAATAATCTCACGTATGTATACCAGTAATTAAATTTTTTTTACGGTTGTTTGTTATAAACTGAAAAATACAAAATAAAAATGAATGTATAAATATATTTTTTAAATATATATTTTATTACCTATTAGCTCTCCTATCAGTTCATATGAAATTAATTAAATTATTGTAAGCAAATAATATGGAAGTCTGTATGGCATCCAGAAGAAATATAAACAAATTTTCATATTCGTTCTGTCCGACTTCCTTTGTACGATATATGCTAAAAAGAACATTACTCCTTTAACAATTACAAAACTATTTATTGTTTTATACAAAATAAAGTAAAATACAGTGACTATATAAAAATCTGACGATCGACTATTTCACCGGGTTCTTTTCTTAAACACAGCTTTAAAATACAGGTTCTACAGACTTAGATTTTCGAATTACTTAAGACTAAAAATATGCACAACATGCTGTCAGCTGGCTGCCTAGCCTGCTTAGCTGCAGAAGGGGTAGTTCGGACATGAACGGGCGTCGACTCCAGCAGGGATTTGACCTACCCCGTGGGCTTGTTGGGCACCGTGGTTTGGACCTGGGTTCCATCCCCCTTGATTTTGCCAACCTACAATAGGAAGTGTATATTACTATCATTTGTTTGGAAAATACAGAGCCTTCATAAATGTTTACAAGCCACGTGACCGCCAAGCTAAGGCTGTACTGTCAACTAAAAATCCCTAGATCATAGCGTCATCGATATTAATAATTCGTTTACAATGAACAATGACAAACCGTTACGTCTACGCTCGAAATAATGCGATTGCTGATTGTTGATTAGAATCTCGTGAAGAATTACACCCAATCACAGTTGGTGAAACAGAATTTTGTGTTTTAATATAGTAATTTTGATCTAATTGTTGCAATAATTCTTAATTTTATCGAAATTTAATTCCCAACACGAAGGAAATAAAATTAATTCTAATCATTATGCTTCATACTTTTTGTGATAAATTAACAGTCTTTCGAGATATTTAAAAATATAATAAAAGTATTCAATTAAGTTATTTAATCTAAAAACTGGTTATTAAAATAAATGTTTTCATGATACAAAATGTTTGATGTGAACTATGTAACAGGACGCTGAGTATTTCTGAAAAATATTTTAACATTATTACGTATTGAAGAAAATATATCTATAATTCAAATCAAATTTGATTACACTACAGGGATTAGGAAACTAATTTAAAGATAAATTTTACGTAGGTATGTTTATTAATAATTAACGACATTTCTATTATTTTGGTCTATTCTATTCCAGAATTTGTTTTTTTTTTGAATATATGTTTTTGAATAATGACAAGAATCACAATTTGGTTTGCATTATTACTTTGGAATGTTTTATAAAAAATATTGAGTTCTCAAAAATGTAATAGGTATATATATAATGCTGAAAATTGCAAAACTCAGATTTAACAAATAATTTAAAAATTTGCTATATTTCTGTTATATTTGCAAAAAAATGTCTCTTCGTGAAACGGACAGTTAAACTATTTCGATTTATTCAACGTACTGCAGACTAAATAAAAATAATAAAACTACAATGACTAGTTTTTCAAATAATATGAAATATATCTTTCTTTTTTCTTTCTTTTTTGAAATATAATTAGTAGTCAAGAGGATTGAATGGACTACTGGAATTCTGGAGATGGTTTGTAGTTATCCTGTCTACAACTAAGTATCTCCACCATTTAGTATATAATTATTGTATACAAACTCATTTAATTTTTCATTAATCATTATCATATCTATTTCTAGATATTTGCATATTTTTCAAAAACTTTTATACTCGGTGTCTCGAAAACCAAGATCATAGCACCGTTTTTCTTTATAATATAATCTGGATTTACCCACTTTACTATAGGAACTACTGTATGTTTCTAATTTCGTTTTTAAAACTATATAAATTTTTAATAGAAATAGTTAAAAATGGATAACATATCAAATACTATAATGTCACATATACAAATCAATTGAACGAAAAATTTTAGCAGAATTTATATATTGCATTATTGCATTTCAGTTATGTGTTTATCTTATAATAATTTTATTATTACACACATTTTACAGCCATTCCTCAAGTAAAAATAAACAAAAAAAAAGTAGTTAAACTTTGGCCGGAAAATGCACCTTTTTTGAGACATGATCCTTTAAAATCTTTTAAAAAAAATTCTGTTTAGATTTAATATTTATAAAAACATGCTAACAATTGCGTATTTCTTTTTATTCTGCCGTAGATATGCGGTAGGAGTAATGTTGTCGAATTTTCTTATTTTCATAATTTTATAGTAAATTGCATAATGAAGATTGAATTTATTTTTCAACAATTTTAATTTTTCAGAAGAATTTTAGTTAACACGCCAATACATAAAAAAACTGCATCTGCACGAAATTGGTATAGAATAATTGTACCAAATACACATAAATTAAACATAAAAAATATGTAAACATAATCAAACATTGTTACTAGCACGAATAAATTACAAAGAGGAATAATATTAAATTTCAACAATACATTGCATATTGTATAACTATATTCTTTTTGTTATATGAACTAATTACTCTTTGTATTTGAAAGTTTTTCTTTCTAATTTCATTGCATCATCTTTAAACCAAAGATTTGTTATTCTTTATTTATTTTTAGTATGATAAAATTCAACTATGTTTACATATTTTTCTATATTTAATTTGTTTACTTTTTTATTTTTATATGTCAAGCTCTTTCTTGTTTAGCTTTTCTATACTTTAGCCTAGCTTATTTAATTAATTATTTAATTATTCGTTTGAAAAACTGTAGTTCCTGTCATAAAGTTCAAACAACAATACGAAATTTACTCCAAAATCTAAAATAATACGAAAATTTGACAAGAGCTATTTTTATTAGTATATATATATCCCTTTAACCAAGAAACAAAACTATTTTAAAAAGTTCTAGGCGTAGTAGTTACGTTTCACAAGTAACTAACCCCTCATACCTACAGCAGTCAGTGGTAATTAAAATGCAGAATTGTTAGCTTGATTTTGTAAATAATAATGTACTACCGTATAAAATTTTGTGAAACTATAATTAAAGATATTTATATCTTTAGAAGTAGTAAAGACTCATTGAGCTATCCTATGGGTCTATAACAAACCCAATATGTATACCGTACCTCCATATGCCGGAGCATATCCCGGAGCAAGAGCTTCAGCAAGACCTTCACCGTGGTAATCACCATCCCCAACGTACTCTCCCCTGTTCAGTCTCGCCTGAATATCGTTGCTGTACTGTGGAACGGGTTGTGCATTCCAGTTGTTGTTCTGGTTCCACTGGGGTTGTGGGTTCCACTGACTACCGTGGTTCCATTGGTTGTTGTTGTCCCAGTGGTTCCATTGAGGCTGTGGGTTGCCCCATTGTTGGGGAGCGGCTTGGTTGGGGTTGGCGGCTACGGCTGGGTTGGAGCAATGGGGGAAGTTGGGGCAGGCCTGGGGGCTCACTCCTGCTGGGTAGAGGGAAGCTGGCTGCCCCCCTGCCAAGGGACCGTTCCAAGCGGCATGCGCTGCTGCTAGGGAACAAGCCAATACGGCCTAAAAAATATTTAAGGATATTTTATTTCGTTTGATGAGTTGCTAGTGGTGTTGGTTTCTGCATATTTTTCTATTTCAAAGTGTATAAAAACAATGTTAGATTTTTTTAAAAGAAGTAGGTATAAAGCTTCATTTGCATAATGTTCCAATTTCTCCAGTAAAAACTTCAATTCATTTTAAAGATGAAGAACTGAATATCAGTGTATACTTAAAAAATGTGAAAAACTCCTAAAAAATATGTTTAAACTGAATGTCATGATTCAAGATATAGTAATTCTCCACAGACTAAGGTGCTATAAAACAGTTTTACGGATTAAATCCAGATAAGCCACAAAATAATTCAGCAAGTGTGCTGAAAATTTAATTAGTCAGCTCATAAGGATAGTCTAGCGACGACGACAGCATATTCAATAAAAATCCAAATATAACTGTATTACCTACCGACAAAGAATATCTTGATAAAGTAAAAGATGAGATGATAAGACAAGCTATAGCAGAAAAAAAATGGAATATTTTCCTATAATCACGCTCTTTTTTCATTAAAATTAATGTATTTTACTTTGTTAAGAAATATCTAAAAATAATAATAGATAAGTTCTGATGTTTTCAAAATGTTTCTAGTAAATTTAAAAGTGATATTTTCTCTTTTGTGATCTAAGTTTGATGATTTTTTTTTGCAAGTTGTAGAAAAATTCATTGGTGCCAACCTTACTGAATAAACTTTATTGACAATATTGAATTATTTCTAACACCATCTTGTTTTAATACCTCGTTATCTGCATTCTCTTTGTAATAATTATATTAAATATCTAAACAAAAAATTGCTGTGAATGTCCAAACAACCTCAATTAACAATTTCAAAATTGCAACTGTGGCAGTTTGAATTAAGATTTAGATAAGTTTGGCTTTATAAACTCTAAGCAAATTCTGATCTAAATGATTTTGAGTGAGTATTCTTTAAAAAAAATCAGAAATTTTGTGCTGCTACAGGTTGTTCCGTATGAATCTAGTTTACCATCTTCACCAACTGATCTTCCTCTTCGCGAGACGTCTTGAAAATATATTCAAATGTGCATCTGAATCTGAATAAAATAACATCAACAAAATCAGAAAACATTACTGGATCGGATATGAAAAACAAAATTGCATTTGTGCGGTTTCACTTTGTTTTGTTGTGATAAATTTAGAAACGTAAAGTTGGAAGTACAGTTCAAAAAATGGTATTGCTTACAGTATAAAATTCTACAACACCGTAGTTTTGAAAATAAATAATGAATGAAAATGCACCATAACAATAATTGACGATAAATCGGTACTGAAGATGGAAACAAGACAACCAAACAACCCGTATATCCAGACCAATGTGCCAAAAAACAATATCCTTCACTGAAGTCCTTATACACACACTTGGTTCACTATTTTCTTTTTCAAAAACCGCGGGGATGCCACAAGGACAGCACCACTACTTACCAGTTTTACAAACATGTTGATATTTTACGGGACTAAGAATGATGCGGTGTTAAAATACCTTCTATATATACGGACACCACACCCTATCTACCCGATTTATAGAAATGCAACAGTTAAATATTTTTAATTCCTATCCTACACATGATTGGAGGAAAATATAGATTGCGTTGTGCAATGGGGTATGATCCTTGGCGTATAAAACTGATTTCTGTACAATTTGCGTCCTGTCGCGTTGCTTCCAAGGTTCCGCACTTCATTGCCATGGTAAATATTCAGCTATTCGAAAAAAATGGTTTATATCTGTATAAAAAAGTTGAAATAGCTGCGATAGGTGAGGCTTTCCTTATTCTGTAATGTAATAAGACTGTGACCTTATTATTACAATACAGACATTTTTCTAGTTGTTGCATTAATTACATTGCAGAAATACTATTTATCGTAGTTTGTTAATAATTTCAGCATCCAAGCCTACTCTGAATGTAGATCCAGCTAAAGAACTTATTGACATCGGTGTAGCGCGGTTATTATTATCCTTGAATGACTCCTTTGTTTTTGTGGCAGGTATTGTCTGCTGCACTGCATTATGTATTCACGCAGGCACATAATATACATTATATTAAAATAAGTAGGAGGTTACAGTTATTTAGTAATATCAGTGCAATGCATGTCATTACATTTTAAATAGGAATTGAAAGTGTGACAAATATTTTTCAAATTATTATTACCTTATCTATTTAAATACACTTTCTGTATTTTTTTAGTTTGTGCTCTCCGCATATTAAGGACTAAACTGAGTAAAATTTCGCTTTTCAAGAAGATAAAATAAATGTTATACATAGAATTTTGTCACAGCTGTGACTGTATATAGGGTATCCAAATATGGTATGGTATGGTACTTATAGTTCAGGGAACCAAGGGTTTCTCCTCCGAATTCTTTTGGATAAAACTGATTGACGTGAAACTTGGACTGTAAGTAGAAAATAACTCAAGAAACAAAAGTTATATAGTGCCGATGAGCGCTTTTACCCGGAGGGTGAAAAATAAAATATTGAAAATAACTCCAGGAATCGATAAGGCAATTAATTTTAAGGAAAAAGTATCGTATGAACATTTTTCGATAAGTCAATATTTTCTGAGTTATAGGTGAATGTACATTTTTTTATTAAAAAAAGACGTTTTTCAGTAGTTTTTCTCGAATAACTCGGAAAATAGACATCCCATGAAAAAAAAAAACATCACGGAGAAAATAAAGCTTATAGAAAACGAAAAAGATTGAGTTTCTTTTCATTTATGTAGGTGCAATAGGTGCTGCGATACGGCTGGTTGAAGATAATTTTATGTCCGCCAGAAACTAAATTGGAAGTATTTAACGTAAAATAAGTAAAAAATTCTATTTTTCAAGAAAAATGTATAGAACACTTTTTTTAAAGTATTTTAAAAAATTTTAAATTAACTTAACTTTAAGTCATTGGCATAAAAATTAACAGTTATGATCAAAATAAAACTGTTCTTTCGCTTTTTCGGAAAAGAAATCAGTACAAAAATTGATGATTTTTTCACGCGATTTAAAATTAAAGGTAATCCTTCTACAATTTACATTTTTTATGTGCTGACAATATATTATACAAGTTTAAACGGTTTAGAATGCATATTTTTGAAAATACATATTACGTTTTAATTAAAAAAAAAATATTAAAAAAAAACATATTTTTGAAAATAACTAAAAATAAAAATATACGAAAAATATTCAAGAATACAAAAGTTCAGATTTTTTTTCACAGAATATTTTGTTGTTTTTTACTTGTGTAGGATAAAAAGTAACAGTTGTTGCTAGAAGTTTGCAGTTGAGGCCGAAGGTCATGTTTTTCAAACCCTTTAACCTAAAAAATCTCAAAAATAACGGGTTAATTTTTTAACGCTTTATTTTTTTAGAGTACTTTTAGCTGTAGAAAATCGTGTTTGAAATAATTTAAAAGCCATTTTTTTTATATTTTGTCATTGGGGGTGGGTTTTAAGGGTTAAAGCAAGCGATAAATTATACATTCTATTATAAATAGGTAAAATAATTTAGTTTATCCTGTTTGTACTATCAAATCATTTCAAACTATTTTTTTTGTCATATTTTGTTATTAGGGGTAGTTTTTTTGAGGGTTGAAATATTGTAATAAATTATTTATAATACCAAAAACTATTGAAAATATTTCTATCTATAATATATGCGCTATAAAAACATTTTAAGGTCAATGTATCTATTAATTTTATATTTTTATCATTAAGGGTGGGTTTTAAGGGTTGAAACTTTATAAAAATAACGCAAAATGTAACCCACAATATAAAACAATATTTATTCTATACAGGGTGTCTCACATTTAAATAGCAGGACTTCAGGAATCAGTAGAAGACCTCATTTTGAGTCTAAAAGTTCCTATATATATGGGTCCTAAAACGCTTCGTTTCTGAGATACAGGGCGTTCAATTTTATTTTTGTTTTATTTATNTTAATTCCAAATTTTCATAAAAATCGAATCTATCCGAAAGTATTGGAAAGTTTTTACCCTATTTTCTCTTCGTTCCTTGGACTACTTATCGAGATTTTTTTTCGATATACAGGGTGGGCCATTAGTGTGAGAAAGTTAAATAACTCCCTTCTTACTCATAATACAGAAAAATATTATCGTATTATAAAAAATGCCCTGTATAAAATATCGATATTAGCTAATATTAGCTATATAGTCTTTGTTTAACATTTACCTATAACTATCTCAAATATTTTTGCTCCAAGTGTTAGTAGTTGAAAGTTATTACAACTTCTTCGAGGTCATGTTTTTTCCAAGAATTTTCTACATAACTTGGCAACCCCGCACTGTTAAACTGTTTATATTGCCATATATAGAATTTTTTCAGAAATCCATAGGTATGTATAAAAATTTACAGGGTGTTCCATTAAAAAAAAGTAATATTTGGCGTTATTTTACTAATTTTACTAATGGCCCACCCTGTATTAACCAAACCAAACCATATGCTCATTTTTCTTATAGATATTCTTACAATTTCAATTGCTATTTTATTTTTGTCAAATTTCTTTCTTTTGTAAGTTTTTAGTGTTCAACGATTTTCGGATAATTACACAGGCCGATAAAATTTAAAAAAAAAATTCCAGAGATCAGACACTACGCTTCCGAAGGCATTTGGCGCGCTGAATCCGAATCTGGCCTCAGAATTGATCCATCACCCTAGGTTTCCGAGATATTCTAACCCAAAAGTGCAAAAACACATACTTTTGCTATATTCAAGGTTATGTAACTTGGCGAAAAAAATTTTTTTTCTCAAAACTGAAAACATCATTGGAAACGACTATCTTTCCCCTTCAAAACGCATTTTTCTATTTGGAAAAAGCTCTATTTTTCGCGGAGGTATCGTCAATTTAAGATGACCAGCATGGCTATATTATTACATCATGGCTAACCCCATAACACTGAGCGCTGCTAGCCCTAATTGTTAGGAACGTTAACCCCAAGCCCTATAACCCCACAACACTGAGCGCTGCTAGCCCTAATTGTTAGGAACGTTAACCCCAAGCCCTATAACCCCACAACACTAAGCGGAGCGAGCGCCCTCATCGTCAGGAAGGTTAACTTCAAGCCCTATAACCCAATAACACTAAGCGCTGCGAGCCCTAATCGTCAGGAAGGTTAACCCCAAGCCCTATATGTCTGGAAGGTTAATCCCAAGCCCTATAACCCCACAACACTAAGCGCTGTGAGCCCTAATCGTCAGGAAGGTTAACTTCAAGCCCTATTACCCAATAACCCATAATACCCATTAATTGTGTTATAGGTCGAGCCATGGTTTAATAAGGTAGCTATACTGATCATCTTTAATCGACGATATCTCCGCGAAAAATAAAGCTTTTTACAAATAAAAAAATGCGTTTTGAAGGGGAAAGATAGTAGTTTCCAATGATATTTTCAGTTTTGAGAAAAAAAATTTTTTCGCCAAGTTACATAACCTTGAAAATAGCAAAAATACGTGTTTTTTGCACTTTTAGGTTAGAATATCTCGGAAACCTAGGGTGATGGATCAATTTTGAGGCCAGATTCGGATTCAGCGCGCTCAATGCCTTCGGAAACGTAGTGTCTGATCTCTGGAATGTTTTCCTTGTTGGCCTGTGTTATTTACTAAGTGATTCGTGTGATAGTTTTCTTGACGATTGTGATTTAGGACAATTAACAAATGTGATTTAGGACAATTATGTCTGCTAACATAAGGATTCTTTTTATAGTCTTGAAAGAGACTAAATGCAGAGTTTTTCGAGTACCGCTCCATTTTTAATAACACTGAACTGTTAACTATCATGCTATCTTTTTTTTTCGTTGGCATTGACACTTTGCCGCACAAATGGCGTAACATTCAAATCCTGGAAGAGTTTTGGGACATTATACCCATTATATTGCAAACAAAGCATCTCAGAACACAATTTTTTAAAGAACTTTTCTAATTAATGCATGTCCGTTAGTTATCCTCTGAATTACACACTTCGTAGTATTTGAAAAAAAAAAGATTTTTACATCTATGTAAATGAGGGTTTTTAAAATTTGCATCGTATTGGTGTTAGAAAATTCTAATAAACTACGTATTATTATTCAGTCAGAACAAATTTCCTTGAATGGTAATCGATGGGTTGAATAGTCCGGTGTTTTTCTAATACATATTTATTACGACCTATTTGTTTGTTTAAAATAATCACGCACATCTATTTGTTATGTTATAAATATTCCATTCAGTTTCACCATTTAAACGGGAAAAGTAGAGTACAAATATACTAACACATATTTATGGGGTGATAAAAATCTGAGTTGCAAATAATGTAGAAATTTAATACCAAAGTGTAATACTTACTTAATTTGTATTAGACAAATTGGATGACGATGAGTTTAATTAAAAAAATAGTAATAAGATCCACTTCTTATTTGTGGAAGGGCAAAATGGGCGGTAACTATTAGACGCCTTCATTAAAGCTATCTTTCTCTATCGCACGGAAGTCTATGACTTACTTTATCGCTGTCACATAACGGCCGATGGACCATGGGGACTTTCCGACCCTGTATATTAAGGAGTAGAAATTGATTGACTTCTGACAGTCAATTGCGTTTTTGTCAAAAACGGTACATCTTTAACAATTGTAACGTGACTATTCTTTTTATGTAAAACGAAATTTGACATTATTATTTATAACATACATTGAAAAAAACCTGAACATAATTAGTGACCTCTAGGAGATGGTTAAAAACTAGTAACACCCACGTAGTTATCACCATCAATAACTTAATTGTACTTACCTACCAAATTTCATTAGTTACATTATTTTTTCTGAATATTAGAAATTTGACTAAGTATAAAAATCAATTTTGGCACTCAAAAACATATCAGCAGATCCATAGATCATTAAAAAATCTTATTTTCTGATGGTACCTTTTTAAAAAACGTATTCGTGTTATTGCAAAGTGCAACTTTACAAAAATACAAACAAATCAAATTACAAGCATAATTTGTCTGAGCTAATTTTACATGAATAATTAGAATTGATGTTATAATAATCAATATTTCGGTTTTGTTAGAGGATTTGGATTTGTAGGTCATTGATTGCAGGCTGTGTCTACATTTCAATTCTCCACGACCGCAGCAATTTGTTCCGGTTACCCACTCTGCCTGTTATTCTTCATAATTATGTTTTAAGAAGACACCACCTTCCAGAATGAAAAAAAATCAAACAGTTAATAAATTAAGAGTTTAATAACAAATTTACATTTTTAACAACATGTTGTCAGCTGGCAGTCTGGCTGTAGAAGAGTGAATCATTAGTGACAGAAAGGATAGTTGGGACACGCTTGGGCATTAACTCCAGCGGGGATTTGGGAGGCTGGGGGGTGGTACTGGGGTCCCGGGGCCTGTTGGTACTGAGGGGCAGCGTTGTAGGCGGGCCGGGCTGGTTGTTGGGCTGGAAAAAAAGTGAAATTAATAAAGCAAATGAATATAAATGTGCGTCCAGACATGAAACAGAACACAATAACGTAACACCGTCACGTATCAAGTCTAGACTCCTCGCAACAGCGTAACATCGTAACTTCGTAACATTACAGCGTTCCTTCAGTTGGAGAAGTTCCTTAGAACAGAACACAGTAGTATATGCCTGAACAAACACCGCGCAACAGAGTAACATCGTAACATCACGGCGTCCTATCGGTTGTCACACACAAGTGGGCAGGTCAGGACCGTCGTGCAAATATTGCAATACTTATTCAGTCTTTAGTTTTCGGTATCGAGGAAAATGGATTTTGTGGCATACCATACGAGATATTATAGTCCAGTTAAAAAAATTATGCTTTGAAAGAAATTGCCAATAAATTATAAACTACAGCTTATGATGAGTGAAAAAAAAAAACGAAAAAAAAAATATTCTCACTAAATAGTTCATAACTATATAAGCTGAAAATGCAATATCCATTTTGCTTGGAAGAATTAGACGAACTGATGAAACGGCATAATATTCTTCGCTGATGTTACGTGACAATGTTCTCTTACACCTCAGAACTTCATCGCACCGTAACATCGACTTGTAACAAAGAATGTTGCACGGCAGAATTCTGTTGCTCTGTTCTGTTGCATGTTTGAATACATCTTTAGACGAAATAATATTGCCTCATATAATAATATTCACGCTGATAATACGCGAAGCGATGGAATTCTACTATAGTCGAGGTAATGAAGCACTCAACCTCGGAATTTTTTGCACTAGTTTCTCTCCCCCGCGTGAATTTTGGGAGAGTCCCACGGAGATGACGTTCATCGGCGTTCCTGAGCTCCAAGTCGGCTGTGGGTCAACTTGAACATCATAATCGTGATCAGCGACCTCGAAAACCCCCGGAAACCCGATTTGGTCCAGTTCTGACTCTTATTTACAAAGTTATTAAATCTTCCAAAAGCCGTCTCAAAAAATGCCTTTTTTGAATGCGTTTTTGGCTGCAGCAATGCAATTTCCGGTTTGTAGACAAAGTAGATACATTTTTTACAAAAAATTTTTGGAAGCGAATGCAAAAAACCGCATTCCGATCCGTCTTAGTGCAAAAAATTCCGAACTTTTGGCCTTTTTAGTGCTTCATTGCCTGGACTACTACTGTATACGGACTTAAATATCATTACACCGTAGCATCGTCCCCTTACAAAAAATGGACAAATAATTCAATATTTTCTTGCATTCATTAGTTGTAGTAATGTACTTCCTCACTAATTTATACCTAAGCATAATCTTTTTTATAATATTTTGTAATGTCTAATATGCTTGATACTCCTCAAAATATTTTTTCCTTGGGTAAATCTCAATGGAGAGAATTCACCTCTTCCTTCCACTACATACAAAAACGGTATCAAATTAAGATCTTACAATGTTTGGACAGCGGAACATTCCTTTGATATTGATGCACCAGAGAAATACTGGCAACTGTTGAGATGCTAGATTCTTAAGGAGTCTTTCCACAACGCAAAGTACGGGGAGCAAATCGTCCATGCTAGTTATGATAGAGTCAAAGCAGAACATTGATAGCTTGTTTTATGGACGATTCATTCACTGAACCTTGCGCCCTGAGAAGGCGGCTTTATGATATTACGTCGTTGCGTGGGAGCATCCAGACTTGTCTGAACCTCATCACTCCGTAACACAGCCCCGTAACAAAGGAATGTTACACACCAGAGTTCTGTTTCTATATTCTGATTCGTGTTTGGATCCACCATAAGGCAAAAATTAAATAGAAGCACATATTTTGCTTAATTACTCATTCAATCATTGAATATAAAATATTAAAATTTGGTATAATTACTTCAATGACCTACATACAAATTTGAACGAAAATTAGTCAGTGTTGTTCGAATCAGGATGAGATTTGGGGTATTCTTTCAGAAAAAGCTTAAGCAGTGGTCCATAGTTAATTATTATTCTCTAATTTCTCAACAATTAAAGATACATAATAATTATGGAAAAAAGTAATATATCCCTCTGACTATATTTCGTTCATATATTCGCAAATTTGTACAAAATATTATATTTTCCCCTTAGCTCTGGTGTTAATAGTGGTTCTGACATTGTCATGTGCTTTGCGCCATGAAAGTGTATTTTACCACAACAAACAACTCTAAATGTTTAAAATTTTTGTTCGGATGTAATTTATATACGTATAGGAAGAACGTTGTTTGTTAAAATTTTAGATTAGGTAATTCCTGAGAGAGCAACAATGCACCAAGTCTGACATTTTTAATGATTCTTAACTAATCGAAAAAAGTATCGTGGACCTATAAGAAATGTTCTAGGAAAAAGCATTACTCTTCTTTTGGTTTTGTTTATTTTGACGAGCAAAATGAGTTTTGAAAGTTTGTGTAACGTCCTGTATATTTTGTTAAGTGCAAACACACCCTTACCTTCTGGAGCAAGTGCTTCCCTGAGACCTTCACCGTGGTAATCGCCATCACCAATATACTCTCCTCTGTTCAAGGCGTTCTGGATTTCTGGGGAATACTGTTGCTGCTGGGGTGATTGGCTGTACTGTTGTGGCAGGACAGGGTTGTATTGGGAAACGGCATCCTTGTAGTGAGCGATGGGTTGTGGTTGCTGAGGTTGGTACTGAGGAGCAGGTGCTTGGTACTGTTGGGGTTGTTGATATTGAGGAGCTTGTTGGTATTGGGGCGCGGGTTGCTGGTATTGGGGAGCTGGTTGTTGGTATTGAGATGGCGCTTGATAGGCTTGAGGTGATTGCACTGCTACGGCTGGGTTGGAGCAGTCAGGGAAGTTTGGACAGGATTTGGGGTCGACACCGGCGGGGTACTGGGCAGCAGGAAGGCCTCCAGCGAGGGGTCCGTTGTAGGCCGCCAAGGTGGCGGTCAAAGAGCAAGCAAATACGGCCTGAAGAGAAAAGATGCTTGTATAAGATTATCGGTAGAAACTGAGACGTAGAAGAATCTATGCTTTTAAGAATATTAAGTCTAAAATTTTTTCTAAAATATTCGTCTGATGAATATATTATTATTGTGCTCTTTGATAGGCAACCAAAGACATGTATTAATATAACTAATGATATTGTATGAAAAAACTACTCTGCTGTTTAAAGCCCTGACCAGCACTGATTTACCGATATTTTTATTGCACGTGCGATATTTAATAAATATATTATCTGGCATACAGGGTGTCCCGTTCATGTTTCAAAAAAACGTGTTTGCAAATTCCTCATGGAAAAATAATAGGGGTAGTTCATATAAAGTTTTTTTTTAAACGCCCTGTTTTCGAGATACAGTGTGTTGAAGTTGTTACTTTCCAAGTGGTTTTCCTTAATTATTTTTAAATCGGCTAAAGATAAAAATGTCAAAATTTGTACACGAGTAAACATCAACGGTGCGTTAAGAATAATGTGCAAATGGTTTCTTTCTGAAAAGCAGTGTCGCCGATGCAGGTAATTAGAGGGGTACAATCGATAAAAAAAATATGTTAAAAGTCAAAATTACATTTCTAAACGGATCTGTAAATTCTAAAGCATACTACAAAAAAAGGTATACCTACTTGTCGAAATTCGATAGTATGTACCATTTTCGAGAAAAATTAAGTTACATAGAAGGAAATGGGGTACAATTTCAGTGTCTACTATAGTATTTCGAGTTTGCACATTTATTTAATTAATTACCATAATCTGTTTATTTTGATTTACTTTTTTAAATGTTAGTTTACAACAAATTGAAACTTAAAATAAATTTTATTTTATTTCATTTTTTTTTAGTTAATAAAATGTTTAACTGGTTCATGTGATACGAAAGAAATTAAAATTATAGTCTTAAATGCAAATACTGTTGGTAGCTAAATGTCTTCAGTTCATTCAATGGTAAAGTCCTCTTTCAATTTAATATTTTGTTAATGTACTTGCGCCGCTTTATGTGAGCAAAAAAAA